>NW_025813486.1:0-27746 GCF_021976095.1 Xenia sp. Carnegie-2017
GTGAACTCAGTAAGCCATCAAGTAGAAGACGAGCTTCATGTAACTGTGATGACGGATATGTTGGAGATCTTTGTCAAACTATGGCAAGATCGTGCAGAAGTTATCGTGGTCAACAAAACGGACAATATAAAATATTTACTCCTGACGAGCAATTAATTACAGTTTACTGTCATTTTGATGGGCATCGCGCATGGACACTTGTCCAATCATTTAGTTTGGAAAATTCAATATACTACCAAAATAAAGTTTACTACAAAAATTTCCCCAGAAACGTAGCAAGCCCATCTTGGAAAGACTACAGACTTTCTTTGGAGACAATGATTGGCATAAAAGAAGACAAAAATGACAGATGGCGCATAACTTGCAATTACACAAGCATTAATTGGAATGTTGGGGATCGTCTTGAGGCAACGCATAAAAACATTGAATTACTGGAGGAAAAAAAATCAAAGTATATTGGGAAATGTGTTCTCGCGGAATATGTTGAAATTCGTGGAGCTTCGTGCAGCCGTTGCAACATCAGCATTTATCAATACGAAAGCAGTATTCTTCATGCTGATTCAACAGATACTTCTTGTGGACGGACTTGGAACGGGACTCCATGTAGTAATAATCTTAATGAAGACAATTTTGGTCATTACAAATGCGTAAATCATAGACACGATTGCACATCGTCAAACAAAACCACCACACAATTGTGGTTTGGCAATGAATGATATATGCATGAAACTGTATGTTCTTGTATATACAATGTCCAATTTAGCAATTATAAGAACAGAAATTTACGAAGAGATCATAGAATGTTTTCAGCTATTCCTTTAAAATCTTTATATTTTTATGAGTAAGTTAAGCATCAAGAAATCAACTTATTTATATGAATAAACCTTTGACTTCTTTTGATTCATATATTCGGTACTCCGCCCAATCAATTTGGTGAATGCAATCAAAACGATTTGAGGAAAATAACAGTTGTATTTAAGTAAAACTTTTTTTGTCTTTGCAGTAACATTTCAGACTTAATTATAAGTAACATCTTAGCTTGTAACAAACGTAAAACATAATTTTAATAGCTACTGTACGTAATTAAAAAGATTAATGCAAAAAACGTAAGTAAAATATGATGCGCAATAGACTTGTATGTAGATTACCACTGCTATCGACTTAAAATACTTTCGCTTGTTTCTTTTTTGCAATCTTTCTCAGTTTATCACAGTACTTTGCTCTGTACAGACTCTCCGAATTGTTATAAATTTAACAGGTATGTTACCCAAAGATTGTAATCTTAAACACTTATTCAAATTTCATTTCTGTCAATCTTGGCAAATCAAAGAGATAGTTAACAAATTGTAGCATATTGCTGCGTCAGCCAACTTTAACTGACGAGATTGGAATTGAATATAAAACTCAATAAACCTGCTCTGTGTATGGAAATTAAAAGCCACTAGATGATACCGTTGTAGTAATGTTGAAGACTTGAAGTTTCATTGTTTACTTTGAACTGGTTTTTACGGTCTCCAGGATCCAATGACGATGATGATGTTAAGTCGATTCTTATGATTAGACTAGCAATTTTTATGCTTTACTAACCAATCGTTATTATCTTCATCATTATCACTGTTATAACCAATTATTTGTTGTAGATTACTTTTCTTTCAGCTGAGCATTAGGATCATTTATCTTTACTTCCCTCGTACATTCTTCTCCAATGTCATGCTCTCGTATTATGAAGAGTTTTGTCCAGGGCCTTTTTTATGAATTTGGTCAGTGTGGGAGGGTAAGCGGATTGGAAAATTGCAATGACGGGCTAGGACAATATATGTATTTCTGTATAATACATATAATATAAGATGTATAGAAATATTCATACTAAAATTATTTAAAATATTAATTATTCCCATTGTTGTCTTATTCCATATAATACAAACAAAGCAAACAACCTTGACTGAAAAAGCTCTAGAGCTAACAAATTTACAATATTCTACAATAAATGTTTTATTGTTGTAAGGGCTGCTTCAAAAACGTCTTAAAATAAAATCCTTTTACTTGTACGTGCTGACAGTTGGAAAATTCATTCTTTAGTCTTTAGTGAGCATGAATTTCTGAACAGCAGGCCGTTGATCGTAATGAGGTGAGGCGAGATCGCTCAAAAAGCTGTTAAGAATTCTGTAACTGGTTGCTTGGTCCCTACCTTAGTTTAAAATAGAACCGAACACCATAATCTTGGAGGGATATTTCATCTGCAGGTTTCATTGAATCAAAATTTTCAAACACTGTATGTGGAAACTTTTCTGTCATTTATATTACATGACGCTAGTAGGAAAAGTGATGCATTTCATCACTTCATTTCGTTCATCATTGACTCGAGACTAAAACACAAATAAGGAGAAAAGTTTGTTTAGATACAAATAAGTGTCTATACTCGGAAAATGAAGTTATTAGTTAGTGTAGTTTTCAAATACTATTTGTCCAATTTTCCATCTTGAACGTTAAGTGAATTACTTACATTTAGATAGTTTTTTGAAGACTCTACAAGTTCAAGTCTAATTGATTCTGTTGTTCACTGGAATGTCATCACCAGCAAATAAGCTGTTATTCTTTGAGGAAATCAATGACTTTGATCATCTTCTTCATCATCGTCTTCAACTGAATGTGGCTTTCCAAGCTTCTCTTTTTGACCAGCCATATAGATACCCATAAATGCTTGAAAATGAACGCCATATATTTACAGTAGTCAACACAATTTACATGTTTCGGCTGAAAAGAAACTGATCTTACCTGGGTAAGGTTAGCTTTTAGTTGACTCCATTTCTGCAAAGCCACATGTTTGTACATTAAAACGTTGAGAAGAATGATGTGCTTTTTCTGACATTCTTTGCGATATGCCTGAAGATAGAGCAAATGTCAGTTATCAGAGCTGTTAGCCACGACTGAAGTGTTGAAGGATGCCATGTTTTGAGAAATCTTTTTTGCCCTGCCCTTCTCTATCTTATCGCAAGCTGCTGCTGGGGAATCTAAGATTTTCTTCCAATGTAGACGAAAACCATCAAGATTGTTAAGGACCGCATTGGATTGCTGGATTAAATGTTGCGCAAATCGAAAATCGTAGTGTGCAGAAATTAGTTTTATGTTTAAAATAAATGTCTCAAGTTTTTTGACAAGATCGCAAACCAGACGAACGGTTGAAAATTTCTACAGAAATATGTTGGATTTCCAAATCATCAATTCTGGAACAGATTCAATAAAGTCTTCCACGGCCAAGTCAGATCTGTGACACACACACCAGAAGTTAAATGTTTCTTAGCCAACATTCTCTTCTATTCAAGCACAAAACACCTGATTTCTGACGAATATTTGCGGACTCGCCGTCTGTAGTCAGACCTTAATATTTTGCCTTAATATTTGCACCATGTACCTAGTCCAAAATGTTTTAATAAAGAAACTACAGCATCTAACAAAACTTCGGCACCGCGTTTCTTGACCTGTTTAACACATACTAAACGTGTTTTAATGAAAGGAGGGTGCGTTTACGATTAAAACGAAGGAATACAAATTTTTCGTATGATCAGACCCATCCACCTGAGCCGCAAAACAACAGCAAGTTAGAAGTTCGCCTTTCAAATTCTGTCGTTCGAGGTCACCTTTAACGCCAAGCATTTCAGCGTAGTGATTAGGATCAGGGCAGTGCAAGTGGATTGCTTGAGGCTGAAAAAAAGACAATCAATCCTTTTCCACCTTCGGAATTATAACTGTATGATCAAATTGTTTTCCCACATTGATCGTGACGGCCAAGATCTGGCTGTATGTGTCAGCTCTTTGCTGTCAATATAGACATCAGCAGCCATGTGTGTAAGTGTCCGAATAATGTTGGAATCGTAATTATCCAAGCCTATAAGCTCAAGTAATATGTTCATTTATCTATACTTTTTTGATCATCTTTATCTGGAATTCCTCTTGTGGTTCTGCCATCTCTTCGGCAACTTGATAAGTATATAGCTGTAAAAATACAAAGAGTTTTTGTCAATAGTTTGTATAGATAAGTGTACGATATGTAAAAATCTTTAAAGAACTATAGAAAAACTTATGTTTTTTTTAAGATTCGCTGCGAACAAGGCCGAAATTTTATTAGAAAAAAAGTGCACAGTTCAAGGAAAACTCCGCTCTATGTTTTTGTCTCTTTTTTGCATCTTCTTTGGCTTTTGTGACAATTGGTCGTCAACAATGCAAAAAAAGATTGCAAAGGTTTAATATGCATTAAAATGAAACAGTCACTCACCTTTTGAATAGAAAAAATAGCCTCTAAATGCTTTCTTCCTGAGCATGACGTCAAATCACCGAATTTCACATCCTCAAATTCACAAAAACGCCGTCCTATCTAAACTTGGCCGGAAATTGAAGCACGCCATGCCACGCCATTTTCACGTTCTAGTTACTAAACTAAATATAAGTGGAAGGCTACCTTCTGATATATCGGGAACACACGAAATGAAGCCAAAATTCTGCGTGATCTGACTCGCAGACACGCGTGCTTAGCTTTAGCTTTGCAAAAGTTCGCGACGCGTGATTGACTGATTGTAAACCAAACAAAGAATGCATTCTGCTACGCTAAAGGGTAGAAAATTACTGGATTTTTTCTGTTGCACAGCCTTGTACTGAGTTATTAACACAGGAGATTGAAGTTTCCTGCCCACCAAGTAATTTATTTGTACAGAAAACGCACAAATGCCGAAATTCTTGAGCTCGGTTCATACGAGCCGAATGAGAAGAAACTACGATACCTTTCGTAAATAACATTTTAAAACATAGATTTGTTTATGTTAAGATACTTTTTGATTGTGTTTTTGTGTGAGTCTCATTGGTGGATAAACATTTTAAAGTGGTTATGCAGCGAATTTTTCTCTTTGTTTTTTGTATGAGCTTATTTTATAAATGCCTCTTTCCTGATTAGAATTCTGAAAACAGTACTAAAATTATCTTTTTCTAACTGTTTCTACACTCGCCTAAAGTTGCGATTTTTGTCAATTTTTGTGCAAACTTTTGACATTGGCGATGATAAAGATACGATTACCGCCTTCCGACATGGCGTATAGCATTAATAGCGACGAGCAGCCATGCAGTGGAAAATGTTGTGTTGCTGGCAGTTTGAACAAAATCAGTGGCGATAATACTCCACAAAGTAAAACAATATCTATCTATCTATCTCCTAGAAGAAGAAAAATTTTCAAGATGGATATGATATTTCATCCTTGATGTGATTCAGTTCGTACATTCTCTGGCAAAGTTAAAGTGAAATGTGCGAAGTTATTGTTGAAGGAAAAGACTTTCCAGCAGGCACTAGGAAAACTATGCATGGAATACGAGCCTTCAGACGACATTTTCAAAAAAGTAGAGAAGTTTGTTTGTCAACTATATTGTTAAGTAGATTGCATATGTGCAAAAGGTGCTCTTCGATGCTCTTCGGGTGCTCTTCGATGTGTTTTTATGTCAGTCTCATCAGTGGTTAAACATCTTTTTACGTTAAACGTCTTTCGTTATTATTCCACCGAATTGGTTGCTTCGACGACATCTTACCGTAAAAATATTGCTATAAATGAGCTGGACAAATTTACATCTTTCTGAAACTATTTTTTGTAAATTAATTTTCTTTAAAAACACTGAAATATTTTGTTTGGGCCGTGTTTATCAGAAGCGTAGAAAGACTGATAACAATATTGTCGACTTTGGCTTCAAACTTCAAGATGATGATAGACTTCCAGTTAAATTTAGTTCAATGGTCTCGACTCACACAATCCATGATGGTCGCCAAAGGCTGAAAACATTTGCCACACATCGAGTTGATTTGAGACTTATTGTGCAGCTTTCAGACATGGCATACATTAAAAAAGCATTCAAAAATATATCGCCTTACTAGTATGTAAAACTCATGTAGTTCCCCTAGGTGCGTATTCAAAATAAATTTTTAGGCACATTTTTATCACTTGCCCATGGCCTATATATGTTATTAATAAAGTGTAATATTTGTAAAACAATAATAAATAGCATCTGACAGGGTAGCTTTTAATTACTGTTATGTTAATGAGATTCCAACTTTGCAAATATCATAGCATAACAAAAATGTTAATTTCAGAAATACAGCCCACTCTACGACATAGTTATGTTGTATAAGCTTTGGAAATTGAGTAACCTAGCACATCTATTTTTTATTATCAACAGATAAATAATATGCGAACTATCGAAGACCACCCAATATATAAGAAATTTTGACATTAAACTTTTTCGTGATTTTAAAACTAATATGGAACAAATCAAGTAGCCTAAAGTCTAAAAAATATGATGTTTAATAAAATAGTATGTTTCGAAACCATATATAGTTAAAACTTTAAAATTAAAAGAAATGATATAGATCAAGTATATGTAATATTATAATTTGCTCATTCATAATTAGGTATTCGCATACAGTTTTACATAATATATTCCATATTATAATTGTTGTATGGTTTAGATTGATGTCACATGAAATTTTAAAGCTACATAAAAAACTTTTCCGCATCACTTTTGCAAAACAAACATCTTGAAGTTATAAAAGTTGGCTTTATTAAAGTTGGCTTTTTTAAGAAAAATGCATATCCTTGAGTGTTTAAAAAACATAAAGCAACTTAAAGAAATATGTATTCTTGTCATTTATGTTGAACAAAATACGAAAAGAAAACGTAAATATAGACGAAAATATAGAGAATCGTATAATCTGTTACAAAATTTGTTGAAATTTTGTAAGACACACCTGTCTTTAAAAACCTATGTGCTTACGGCTTTTTCATTATTACACACTTCAAGTTACTACAAGTAAAATTAAAAATAAAAGCAATATACACAAAACTACTTATGACAAAAGATATTAGTAGAAGCAACGCCAATTTTCAATCTAGTTTTATTATTTGTAAATTTCTCTTTTTTGTTTTGGTAGAAGATAAAACTCAAAATACAGTCCGAAACAGTTTATCAAGTGAAGTTGACATTTTTCTTTGCGTGAATATATTTGAATTGCTTAAAGTGTTTATAGCGGTAAAAAACATCTTTTAGTCATAAATTTTTGTTGTATATACATAGCTTTAAATGTATATGTTCATATAAAATAACAAATATACTGAATACTTTTTGTATGTAGTCGCGGTCATCTGCTTTTAGTTCAAAACGTTTGCGCGTGTAACTTTAAATAAATGTGACAAGAAGAGAAAATTTAAAAAAGTATTACTGTTTAAACAAAATATATTAAGAAAAGTGAACTTGTGACGTATAACTATCTAAACAAAATGTAAGACAAGTAAACAATTCATTTTGACGAATATTGCTTACATTTGTAGTTCCCCCATTTGATTTAAACTCTCAGAAATTATTTCCTCTCATTTGTATTTAGCATTTCCTTGACATATAGAATTAGCATATCTTATAAAACATAAACAGTCTGCAAATGAAGAATGTCAAGTCACGATAAAACTTTTACATACATAAATTATTCATAATGACAAGAGCACTACATGCGGTCGTTTCTACAAGAACTAGCTAATGCAGGCTTGAAAATTCAACTAACAATCTTATATTCTATAATAATAAAGTATGTTTTATCAAATGTCTCCAAGTAATGATGCATGTACCAGCCAGCATGTATGCTATATTCGAGCATGTTTTATTTCAATTCTATATTTTGTAATATTTTTTTGTTTAAGGTGTTTTAATGAAGATATCAAACATTTATGTGCATGTGTATATTGTACAAGACTTGTTAATTGCAAACTTTAGGTAGTTTCACTTCTTTTCTGGGCACGGTACTGCTTTTTAACCATGGCCGATTTGATGAAATATTGGGGCTAAATTGGCTATTCTGTCTAGAGCTGAATTTCACACCAAAGGGGAAAAATAGCTCGCTATGGGGCTAAATTGGTCCTCTAACCTGGGGCTGTCTCATCTACGTTTTGGGCGTAAAATTGGCAAAATAAACGGGGCCAAATTTGGCCACTCTTTAAAGGAAGTCTCTAATTTTGAATAATTTTGTCACATCTCAGTAGTCAGAGATACTTCAAAATTGATGGCGTTTGGACTTGACAGTTCATCATGTAAAGTTTTGTCATTTTGTGAACTTTTGACGCAAACAAATATTTTAAATAGTCTATCTTACAACAAGTTTTACAATCATAGACCAGAAAAATCACGTCTACTATCACGTGAAGAAGTAAGCTTTTCACTCCAAGTAGGCGCAATGTCTAAACTCTAAAGAAATACCTAGCAAAACGTTTTCATGTCATCATCTGTGATAAGAATAAGATAAAAAGATAGATGACCATGAATGAGGAAAAAAAGTCATGTTACATAAAATTAAAATTATTGCCTATATTGATATGCAAAACTGAAATTCTGTGACATGTCATAATTTTGATTCATCTTGTTGACTTTTTAGCCCTGCCGTACCAATGATATTTTAAAAGACTAATGAAATTAATTGTTGGTGATAATGCAAGAAAGGTCATTATTTTGAAATGATAAATTATCTAATGTGTTATTGGGAAAATCCCACGAAAATCAACAGATGCATCAATATAAAACATATGAAGTGCGAATTCCACCACGAAAACGACATTTAGTTTTTTTATGACGATCATAACAAAATTCTAGACATAAGAAAAAATAATGAGACTATGACAGGTAAACTTCAAAATGGGGTCAGGACTTACCACTTGAAATCTATTCATTTAATCTGATTTATTTAGTTTTCGTTTCAGGATGCTTTGATATTTATATTTTATTGCTTGGCGCAGGCAAACAAAGAAGTCAGTTTTTTTGAAGCCTGGCGAGAAGAAATTACTACTTGATGATATTGTCACTACAGAAATAAGCAAAGGTTATCTACAGTCAAATAATCTTAGCAACGAACAAAGTCATGTGAAAAAGAATGCTATTACTGATTATTCATTGAGCAGTGTAGAGTATGTTTGAGTATTTATCATCCATAGACATATGACATACATTCAAAGCACAAGCTTACCATAAAGGTTTGCGATCAATTGCTGTGTCATGCTAACAAATTGTTAGTACATTTTATGCTGTGTCATATTGATAAATGACATGTGTCAATAAGTGTCATGTCAGAAAAAGAAGATGAGCATCAATGAAATTAATTATCCGTGTCTTCTTCACGTATCCACTTCTTGCTCACATTTGTACGCATCGCGTACCTATTTTGCGATGGCGAATGCATATTTGCGTGTTTTCGTGAAACTCCACGCACAAAACACGCGTGTATTTTTACGTACAGTGATCAGTGGACACTGAAAATAAATCAGGATTTAAATGTGAACTGTAATAATGGAAATAAACTCTGTGGATATTTGGTTAAAATTTAGAGAATTTAGACATCAAACCTAGGATGTTGAGAAGGAAGTAATAGTGTTGTGGCCAAATGATTTGGGGAAATTTTGAAGAGATTCTTTAAAGTTTTTTAATTCATTAATTACGATTATAATTTTGGGCGTATCTACAGACAGTGTTAACCAGTCATCACAGTGAGAGTTGTTCAATAACGTTATACCATATTTATTATTAAACATTCATGAAAGTACATCATTCACATCAATCATTCAACATAAAAGAACTTGAATCACAATTTTATCATTAAACATTCATTAAAGAACGCAAATTTATTATGACTTATCAGATAAATACAAAATTAGTGTATAACTAGTGACGATAATTTAAGTATTTGGTAAAAGATTTTCAAATTTCTCCTTTTATGTAACAATTCAACAAGAACAATTGGAATTTAATTCTACTAGATTTCAACATTTAAAATCAGTGGCGGAAGAACATTGATAATTTGGTGAGGGCTATATTCATACATTCATATGTTATAATCCGTAAACACAATATATTTCAATAGAAACTATTAAAGTACAACATAAATATATAAATAGTACCCCAATTATTAATGTTCCGTCTGCCTTGCTTAAAATAACAATTGAGAGAGATGATGTTTACCGTGGATTTAGCCTTGAACTCAATAAACTGAAGTGACCCATTTAACAATTGCTCAGTAAATATACTTAACTTTTTGTAATTTCCTTGTACAAACTATATAAGATGTACTATTGAAATGGTAAGAATAAAAATCAAACCGTTGCCTAATGAACGCAACAATAAATGAGAAGCATTTAACTTGTCGTTTTTACGATTTACCTTAGTCTGAGAACTTATGTGTTTGAAAATAGAACAATTCAATGTCTGATAACTTTGTTCGCCCACAGGTGCTTTATTTTGTCGATTTTAATGTTAGAACTGAGTTATGTTAAGCCTAGTTCACATATAGCTGTATTGTTGTAATTCTATCGGCAATGAAGGTTTACATTAATTACAACCATTTGTGAACTAAGTTTAAAATTCCCGTGAGCAAATGTGACAAGTATTTGTAATATATGCATGTAGCTGACAATCATGCAAGCATACACAGGCTTAGCAAATTCATAGGGCATTGAAATTATAGCAATAGATTAATTTCTAAAGACCCTTTTTATATATACGTCCTGTACAATCGACAGAACACCTAGAAACTGACCAATCAAAAGACGTACGTGCTTGTGCATTTTGTGGCATATTTTAAAATTAACTCAAAGAACACGTGACCTGCCGTTTGAATCTACCTGGCCATCATTTAAAACGTACTTGAAAAATAGTTAGTAGAAATACAAATCACGCTTCTGTGAAATATTTGTTGGAGTTCTTTGTAAGCATGCAGATTCAGGTAAATGTATTTGACAGAGTTCTTTTTATTTGATTATAGTTCAAAATGTTTACGATGATCACTATTGTGCTGTGTGAGGTTTAAATATTTGTTGCCATAAAGTTTACGTTTTAGAAACTAATGTTTGTTCTATGCTTGAATATAGACTTGAAAGTTATTTTTTTGTACGGCAAATGATCACAAATAATATGGAGAAACAAAGATTAAATGTTCTTAGTTTATGAATGTGGACACGTACGTATAACTAAAGAAAATATTTATTGTTGACGGTGGACATCCATGTGGCGTTTCGAGGCTGAACTACACGTACTTAATAACAAACATTTTGTACAATGCAGTGATGAAGCTCTGTAACTTTTCTTAAAATATTTCTTCCCTTGAGCTGCTTTAACGTTTTGCATGTCGTCGCCATACACAACGCAAAATGAAATGAAATTCCATCGACGACAATATTTGGCATTCAAAGAATTAAAACTAAACATTATGTTCATTGTAAGTTTTCATTTACGTTCATCATTTTTGTCTGTAAAATATTGAACAAATTGTGAAGTGACATTTACTTAAATTATCTCATTTAGATATCTTCTGAAGAATGATGAAGTGTAAACAAAAGATGTTATTCTTAAGCAACGCTTTCATCAGCTCAATATAAATGTCAATAGACAAGTCACTGTCATTAAACTATGACTATTCTAAAACGTTTTTTCTCGGCATTTTGTCAACATTACAATTGTGTGGAGTCCACTGGTCGAACACACAGGATGGAGACAATGTTGGCAGCTAATGCCATTCATGGAGGTAATAAGGATGATACAAAGTCTGGTACCATTGGAATATTGGAGACATTAGAAAAAAAGTGCAAAGTGGGTGATATAGTAAAAGGATTAGAAAAGTGCAGTAAGTTTAAGAGCAAGGTTTTTCCAAAAATTTACAAAGAAGATTTGGAGAAGTTCGAAAGATCAGATGAGAATATGTTAAGATCGATTGCTGTGTATTAGAGCAAAGGAGTTATGGGCAAAGAAAAGTATAGAAGAGTTTATAAGGCTAGCTCATATGAGCAGATATGTGGTAGTAAGAGAGCTAAGCGTGTTAGTGTTGCTAAATGTCCCATCCCTCGGCTGGTTCCCTATGATAGATTAATGCAATACATTAAATCTATTGATATTGGTAAGTTATTTAGTGTTCGTGAACATCTGTGCAATGGGTTGGATGAGTGTGAGAAGGTCAATGGTTTTTACAGAGATATAAAAGATATTCTTGTTAAGCTGGCAGAATTTTATTTGAACAGTGGTAAGTATAAACTTTTCAACTTTAATCAGCCAAACACATTTCATGTTGCTATTTGTGGAGATGGGGCCCCTTTTGGAAGAGATGATTCAGCGTGCTCTTGGCTGGTAAGTTTTCTAAACATTGGACATGGCGTGTTGAGCAGCAATGAAAATTTCCTGCTCTTTGGTGCTAATTGTTTAGAGAACTGTCTCCCTGTAAAACGCTTCCTCAGCAAGCTAATGGCTGACATAAAACGAATTGAAAGTGCAACGTTCTCTATTGTAGTTAATGAAGAGAGCATTGTTGTGAAGTTTGTATTTTCTGAATTGCCAAATGATATGAAAATGCTCGCTTTCTTAGCTGAAGAACTTACTAACAGTGCCTCATATTTTTCTACTTTTGCAGATGTTAGTCTGGAGTCAATGTCAACTAGTGGACATGGAACGTTTGGCCGTGATGTGCACGATACGTGGAAAAATTGGAAGTGTTCGGAGAGAGTTAAAATGGCAAAAACGTTTATAACTATAAAAAATCAATTGAACACAAAAATGTGAAAGCCAGCACCAAACGAGCAAATGTTACAGCTTTTATTGCCAAGCAAAGAAGTCGCCAAGAGTTTGTTCCTTTGGTGACTGAGCTAATTGATAAAGCCCATGTCGAATTGCTTCATTTAAAAAATAATGCATGCGCCTTAGCTCATCGTTATCTTTTAAATCAAGCCATTGAAATGTCAAAACCTAATTTGTCATCTTCTTTCTCTCGGATTCCACCAGGTACTCCATTTTACAAGTTCATCGATGTCTTACGATCAAAATGCAATCTTAATAGGCTGGCGAAAAGAATTATTCGATGGTATGACGAAAATGCAAAGATCGACGGAATGGCATTTAACTATAGATTTACAGGTAAGGACTCTCGGATGTTTCTACATAATTTCATGTTTCTTATTGATGAACTTGAAAATGGTGTATCTGATAAAACTTCTAAAATTCTTCACATTCAAGCCTATCTCTGTCTTTGCTTGCGAAATGCAGTTGCTTTGTTTAGTCGTGTGAATATTAATGATGAGCAGGTAATACAACTAAAGCATTACTGTGAAAATTTTCATCGTGGTTACTGGCTTTATTTGAAAGTGAATCCAACCGTATGGACTTTAGGTTTTGTTGTTCCAGTTCATACCAAGGAAATGAAAGCACGTTACGGGTTAGTGTTAGGTTTAAACTCCATGGAGGGTAGAGAAGCGAAGCATATTGCAATCTCTATGTACTGTGCCAACACTGCATATACTCAACGATGGCAACAAGTTTTCATCACGAGTACATCTCATTAATTTGGTTGCGTAAACATGGTTACGATTACGTTAGTAGTTCCTGTACTGATAGTAGCCTTTCGTACATCCCCAAGCAAGTCCGTGATAAAGATCCTAACTATTGTGATTGTGGCTTAATCCGCTTGTTGATTACCACAAAATTGGACTCACGTGTGTAAAAAATCGCAAATAATAATTCGACTATTAAAATGGACGAGTTTGGGAAATATTTTTGAAAGAAATGGCCAATATGTGTAAGGGTAATTTTTGCGCATTACTTCCAAGTTGTTGGATGCTTTCATTTATAGCTTTTTGGACAGCCATGTTCTCATTTAAACCAACAGGCCTACAATAGAAATTAGGTTGAAACAAAAGTGAATTACTGAAAACATTACAAACTCAAACTAACATAAAAGGACAAGTACTCACAAGAGATCAGCAACTTCAAACAGTGGAACGGAATGATTACATTCAGCTTTATTCAGATTAATCGATGGTTTATCAACATTTTCACTGGATTTGCCAATTACATTATTTGATGATGGTAGATTGTTGCAGTCAATCCAGTCATCATCAGAATCACAGCCCATAGCTCTCTCTATCGCACGAATCTCATTTTCCTCATCACTTAACCAATTTGTAATAGGTAGCATACTGGTCTCTTTCTTTTCAGTTTCTGGACAAAGATACAGAGTAATTCGGCTACAGCTTTTAGCAAGGCCTTCCTTGTATTTTCTCAAAGTGAACTCTTCACAGTCCAGGTATCTTTTTAGCTATTTTTCCATCAGGAAAAACCAATACGTAACCCCGGTCTCGGCTGAAGGTTCTGTCATAGTCTTCCCACTTCTTCACTGTTCTTTCCCTTACTTCGTCATAGCTCATTCGAAGGAATAGCTCATTCGCTTTGTCAACTTCACAGGAAAAGATTTGCCACGTTGTACTTTCGCCTCACCATACTCGTATTCCATTAAACCAACGTTGATAATGACCTCATCTTTTGACTTGCTGCGTGTCCCTTCTGCCTGTCAATTTCTTTTATTAGGTTTAAAATGTGACTGCCTCTCAATCTCTTTTTGTTTTTTAAAATCGGCGAACGTGGATACTATTGATGGCGTCCCACTCGTGAATTGTTATTAGTACTGGAAGTAGAAGCTGAGCGATCTATCTCGGCGTTGGCACCACTTGTTTCACTTTTTTTTCGCCCACATGACGGGCAGTAGACAAAGCTGTCTTATAATTTATACCCACAAAAGCAACAATACATTTTGCGTGATTTTGTGGCGTGTGAAAGGAATTAGCATGCAAGTTCGTCGGAAATGAGAATACCACTCAATTGAGAATACCCAGTGAACTCCCTGAGAAAACCAGAGAATACACGTGTGTGCTTTGGTTGTTGAAAGCAAGCCAAGTTGGGAACATGTGCCATTGTATTTTGTATTCAAAATATTTTAGTTGATTCTACATTTCACGCAAGTGAAAGATTTAGTAGTGTTTTTGACAGCTTTTTGTCGCGTATTATTCAATAATTAACACTTAATAAACCTTATTTACTTGTATCTAGTAGTTTGATTTGTGTTATGATTATTTTGTTGGAGATTTATAATTTTTTTACGCACTTACATATTTATTCGTGTATTGCACATACGTGCCACCGTAGTTTATATTGGTTTATATAGGAGTTATAGAGTCCTAAAGTGTGACGTCACGTTACCATGGAGCTAAAAAATGCAGTTCTAAACAAAATATCGTATGCGAGCCATTGAGTTCTATAATAACTGGAGGGGAAACGTCAACAAAATTAGTATAAATTATTAGCGCGCGGCCGCGTGGTCAAAAACATGGCGGATTTTGGTGGTCAAAGTCAGCGGAGACGCGGGCTCATGAAATAAAATTTTGTCGCCCACCCTGATTTGACCACCACGATTGCGAGTATAGAAAATATCAAAACTATTTATTTTCCTAACATAAACACTTTTTAAAACTTTATTTATTAAACTGCCAACTTTTGTGGTTTGCGGATGCTGAAATAGCGACAGAAAGGGAACATTTCTTGACTCCGGTAAGTAGCACAGTATTAGTTTTACTATTTTGTTTTTAACACGATACTTGAAGAGTGTTTCTACTACTAAGTTTTAATTTAAAGTTATTTTGGTCCAGTCTTGTTTGTTCTTCACTTAATCGCTCGCCAGACGTGGCGAAGCTGTCAATTTTTATCGAGTTTTGCATCCATCTTGTATCATGATCAAGGCATCAAGCTAAACTCTCCTGATTTGAATTGAGTTTACCTCCCAAAAATGGGGCATAATTTGTTCATGTTTTTTTTTTGAAAAGATGAAGGGAAAGTTTACAACAGAGTTGTGTTGAAATTGAATGCAGTGCCATGCAAAATTAATGAGAACTATGGTATATGTTGTATAATAAAAATAACTATTAAACTGTTTGCCTGCTCAATTTGACTGACTGTATAGTGTAGACAATTATAATGGGATTGGAAAGTTGGATTTATGCAAACAATTTTAAAGTACTACTTAGCGTTTCTGTAAATGAAGTATTTATTGTTATAGTAAACAGGTTACTACTTCAAAACCAAGATAAAAGTAGTGTGTTGAACAATGTGCTAAGATTTGTTTCTACCTTGAAATTTTTGTTCAACAGTAGCTTATGATTATATCATTAATATGCATGAAAAATTAAACATATTATTGTCTCATCTCATTAAATCCATACTTGGTATGATTCCAGGTGATCCACAAATTCACATCGGATGCATTGGTTACAATGAAGTTGAATGTAGAAGAAGCAAAAATAGATGGCAAAGAAATTCTTTGTGTCTTATGAAGAATTAGTAGAAATCAATAAAAAGAATTCTTTAAACAAATTGTAAACAAATTTAAATTTGCTCATGGTCAAGCAACCTAGTCAAAGAAGCAAAGTCTGTCTTCAACATGTGACCTTTCCAATTATTTAGTTTCTTTGTACAAAATACTATTTTCGAGAAACTTGATTTGTAAGTCTTTCATTAATATTTTTTTACCAAGAGATAAAAGGAACTAATTCAAAGGCTTGATGTAAAATACAAAGATTTAACAAGTTGTTTATCATTTAATTCCCAAATGTTAGTTTGTACATATAAATAATTAGTATTGGTAGCTGTAAGTTGTTTAAGCAAAACAGAAGAGTAGTAGTGCTCGAAGGGGTTAGCATTTTGAAAAATTATATCTTGTTCATGACATATATTACACAATTCCAAAAAACTGTAAGTAATGCACAATAATATCTATAGAACTTGATAAATTTCTTCACCTACACTGTCAAATAACTATTTTGCCTTCATGCAGCAATAGACAGTGTTTTTGTCAGAGAAACCAATGCACTTTAGTTTCCAAGTTTGTAATTTCAATGGAAAATTAATGTAGTTCTGTTCAGTAATAGATCCAAGATTCTGCCAAGCTGTTTACAAAATACAAATTACCAAGCAACAGTGTCATGGTGTTTTGAATTTTTTCTTTTTTGTAGCTCTTCTAGTTCAACATACTTTCTTTATGAGTTTTCAGTAGATTTATCAGGTAATGACAATACACTTATGATACTTATCCATGGTAAATTTTCAGTTGACTTATGTCGTAGGACTGAAGCAAACATTTTCTCGCTTCCTTAGGAGCATTTTTACACAGATTTATCCATTTGAAGCAAGAAAAATAGGTGCACCAAACTGTTTACAAACAGTCAAACACACAAAAGCATGAAATAATGTATAAGTTTGACGAGATTGACAGGTCTAGTAAAGAATGCCGTTTGATTTTCACTTTTAAAAGGCTAAAATGTCATAAAATAACTTAAATGTTACATCCAAAATATGCGTTTCTCTACCGTCGATTTTCTTTATTTTGATGTGTGTCTGTACTGTGTTTTTCACGCAATGCTGAAGCATTATTTTCACATGATATGCTGTCGGTATCGTAATTTTTTTCTCACTTGTTTTCGTTCATACAAACAGTGTTAGAAATCAGGAGGGAGTGAAGATTGAAAAAAATTTTTAAAGTGGAAGTTTTGACCACCAAAATCCGCCATTACCGCCATGTTTTTGACCACGAGGCCCAGGCCCCTTTGCCCCTCCAGGTCTTATAGAGCTCAATGATGCGAGCGCTTTGGACACGCTTCCTTTGTTTTGAATGTCTAAAGCTTTAATTATCCATTGTAATCCCACAAAAGACAATAAAAAAAAACAGGAATGGTTAAAAGGTAATCCAAGGGATCAACTTTTGTTTAAGAAGTGTAAAGGACGCGGGTCAAACGGGCAAAATGGTTTACTGTTTTGCTCCTACATGTGACCATTCGTCGGAGGGCAACACTTGCAAGTTCTTCGCTTTTCCAAGTGCTACAATGCTGAACGACGAGTACAAGAGATGGTTCGACTCATAAGGTATGAACTGATATTCAAAAGAATTCCTTATTCGGTGAAAATTTGATGAATTACGTGATTTTAAGTGAGATTTACGGACTCTATTCAGGTGAAGAGTTGACATCAGGACATGAGGGAGAATCATCGAATACTGAATGATAAAGCTTCAGCTAGTTGTCTTTTAACAGTCGCTTTGTATTTTCCGTAGCCAAAACCTTAAATCTTAGTGCTTTGGAAGGTATAATCCATCAATTTTGAGGATCAAATTTTATCACTAATGAAAGTACGACAGAACAACACACAGCTTCACCTAGCCCAATTGTTTCATTGTAGTGTGGCCACAATTTCTAACATTGTTATAGCATTCACTCATGTTTTGCATGAAATTTTGTTTGACGACCTAATGACGTCGATTCCATCCCAGAAACAAAAAAGCAAGATCTCTGCACCCTCCTCTTTCAGGCAATTTGAATCCTGTCTGCACAGATATTGAGCTTGCTGCACCGGGATTGATGAGTCAGCAAAATGCAACCTTTTTATCATACAGAGGAATGAATTCCTTTAAGGTAATAGTTGGTGTTGCACCAAATGGAGTCATTACTAATGTCAGTCGGCTGTATCCAGGTTCTATTTCAGACAAGGCCATTGTGTAACAGTCTGGACTCCTTAATCACTTGACAGCTGGAGATATGATTCTGGCGGACAAGGGTTTCCTTATCCAGGATGTTGTACCACATGGTGTCTGTGTCAATATTCCACCTTTTCTGAATAATGGAACTTTCACAAAGAGTGAGATCAAGAAAACAAAAGCCATAGCTAAAGCACAGATTCATGTCGAAAGAGCCAATGCTAGGCTGAAAGACTTCAAAATTTTAGGTGCCATTCCTTTGTATTTGCACTGCTATGCTGACATTTTGTTTCAGTTATGTGCAACACTTGTAAATTTGCAATTTCCTCTCATCAAAGAGGGATCGAAGATATGGTTTTGAGTAGTTTTATGCTTGAACTACATTGGACAGTTTTTAATAATTATTGTTGTTCAAATAGAAATAAAATAATTTGTAGACTGAGGCTTACTTGAAGAAAATACAGCTAGAGGGTGTGGGGGTGGAGCATTCTAATATAACAGTAAAGGGATGATTTTACCTCCTAGGGATTACAATATTTATCATCTGGTACAGCCTGGGTGTACATAGGTGTCAAATTAGATCACTGCGAGAATTCTTTTATCATGTTTAGGAGAACAGAAGTTAAAAGAAGTTTTGACATATGTTTTACAATGGATGTCTTTTGGGATAAAAATAAAAGCAAGCTGCCCACAGTTACCCATAGGAGTCTTTCTGAACATTTCCCATGAGCATCCATCACTTTTATGGGAATTTTCCTCCCCCAGGAAAACAACATTAAATGATGTACCATATTTCCATGTCTTTTAAATACCATGTTATCCTTGTGTTTATTAATAAAATGCAAATATATGTATAGCCTGTTACCACAACTCCTCACACCAAACAGTGGTAGGTCATATTGAGGACTGAAAACCGACGAGTATCATTATTTTTAAAACAAATCGTTCATTAAAAGCCTTTTTATTTCACTACAAAGAAAATCACGCCCTCTGTTCATTTGGGCAACAAAAACAGTCTAAAACTTAATCTTGACATTTGGCATTCACCGTCACTTTATAAACCTTTTCTTTCATTCTTGCGTGTACTTCTCCTCGTAAAACACTCTTCTGGTAAGTAAATGCTTCAATGTGATCTGACTTAAGTGGTTTCCCCCCTTTTTTATAGATTTCTTTTCTTCTGAGAAGAAAAAAAAGCCAAGCTTGGATAACGTCTCCATTTTGAATCGAATGGGCGCTTGTTTGGAACTGAATTTTTAGCACCATGGAAACATTGACGTCACCACCAAGACTCTATTGTTCCAGTTTATATTACAGTTCAATGGTGTCCCCACAGTACCCATGGTACGCGGCCAACTCAATGAAATCTCACTTCTTGACAGAGCTTATTACATCATTGAGCTCTATAAAGACCTGGAGGAAACGTCAACAAAATTACTATAAATTATCAGCGCGCGGCCGCGTGGTCAAAAATATGTACTTTGGTTGTCAAAGTCAGCGGAAAGACGCGGGCTCATAAAATGAAATTTTTCGCCCACCCGGATTTGACAACCACAATAGCGATTATATAAAATATCAATGCCAAACACAAAACTTTAGAAATTTTATCTTTAAAACATGTTGCAAACTTGTTTGGTAGACGGATGCTGAAGTAATGCCAGAAAAGGAAACATTTCATGATACCGGTAAGCAACGTAAGATTGTTTACCATTTAAAGTGTTCAGTGTTTGTTTTAAGTCAATACTTGAAGTGTGATTGTATATATTTGTGAATGTTTTTACTCTAAGTTATAATTTAAGTTATGTTTATCCATTCTTATTTGTTCTTTACTTAATCGCTTGCTAGACGAGGCAAAGCAACCAGTTCTTATCGAGATATGCATATCTTAACTCCTTGTTTCAACTGAGTTGAAATGGAGGATTTTCATGATATTTTTCTGAAAATATGAAGCAAATATTAAGGACAGAGCTGTATTGAAATCAAATGCAGTGCAAGATTAATTAATGAGCTTTGGTACATGTCGTACAATAAAAATACCTGTATTAAACAGCTAGCCTGGACAATTTGACAGATTATGGACAATCATGATGATGGTGGTAAATGGTTTGCTTTTATGCTAAAAGTTTATGAATGCCATCTGGTGTTTCTGTAAATAAATTGTTTGTTACACAGTGTAGTAAACAGGTTAGTACATCAAAATCAAGATAAAAACTACTTTGTTCAATAATGTGCAATTTTGCTCCTACCTTGAAATATTTGCTCAAGCAAAGCTTATCATGACATGCATGAAACATTAAATACAGTACTGCATCATCTGACAAAGTCCATATGTTTTCAATTCAGGTGATTAAAATTCACATAAGATGCATTGGTTGCAATGAAGTTGAATGTGGAAGAAGCAAAATTGATGACAAAGAACTTTTATGTCTTTTGAAGAATTACGATATCATTTAAAAGAATAAGAGTAGCAATCTAGTCAAAGAAGTACATCGGCCTTCAACATGAGACTTTCAATTATGTATAGTTATTTTGTACAAAATACTATTTTAGATAAACTTGATTTTAAGTCATTACTGATATTTTTACAAAGACAAAAGAAAAATTCAAGGCATAATGTAAAATTCAAAAATTTGTCAAGTTGTTTGAACCTAGAAAAATTAGTATAGGTAACTGTAATTTGTAAGGACACAAGAGAAAAGTAGTGCAAGAAGGTTAGCATTTTTGAGAATTAATAAGTTCTTGACATACATTACACAAGGCCATAATATTATAAATAATGTCTGTATAATAACAATTATACAACATGCTAAATATCTTCACCTACATTATAATTATTTAAACAGGTTTGCCTTCATGCAGCAATAAGAAAAGTGTTATGTCAGAGAAACCAATGCACTTTAATTTAAAAATCGTATTTTCAATGGGAAATTAATGTAGTTCTGTTCAATAGTAGATCCATGGTTGTCAATGACAATCCAGTTACTAATATCTTGGCTCAAAACAGACCAGCAACATGATTATAGAATTTTTGAATTTTGTTCTTTTGCTCTCCTAGTTCGAGATATTTTCTTCATAAGTTCTCAGTAGATTTATCAGAATATCATAATACCTTATAAGACACCCAGAATCAATCCTACCAAAAAAAACTCAAAAAATACATACCTACTTATAATAATATATTTCCAGTCGACTTAAGTCGTAGAGTTGCTAACTTTTTTCTAATTGGACATTTTAACTAATATTTACTCATCTATTCAAGAAGACAGTTGCACGAAGCTGTTAAAAAAATAGTCAAAAACACAAGTATTGCGCATGGGATTATGCATTAAAGCTTAACGACACATTGACAGTGTAAAGAATGCCGTTTGATATTTATTTCTAACAGCTAAAGCATTACTGACAACATATACGCTATTATATTTGATTTACCTCATTTAAATGTGTGTCTATTTCTAAAATCTGAAGCATTATTTTCAATATTTTATGCTTACGGTATCGTGGTTGTTTTCGCTGGTTGTCATTGATATAGCAGTAATAGAGTTCGGATTCGGGAGGGCGAATGTTAAAAATTTTCTCAAAGTGGAAGTTTGACCAAAATCCGCCATTACCGCCATGTTTTTGACCACGGGTCCAGGCCTTGCCCCTCCAGTTCTTATAGAGCTCAATGATTACATCCCGGGCGGAGGGTGCGTCTGCGATGCATTATGGTCCAGTGTAGTGGATCATAGTTGATAATTATTGATGTCTTTGAAAACCCTAAGCATACTACGTATAATAATCATTGATATAGTGTGAAGCACCATATTCGTTTTAAGTGCCTTTTCCCTTCGAATAAAATCATGGATGAGATAAATGCAATGAAAAGTTTAGATTTGTTACATTAATGAACATTTCGATGGCGTGAACATTGAAAATGATTGTGTTTATCATTACTGATGGGAAAAATGAAGCCAATTGTTTTGCAGAAACTTCAAACAATTAATTCTATTAGCTTTGTTACCGTCGAAAATCATTAGTAAGAGATGAGTAATAAGAGATTTACTCAAGCAAGTAAGTGCGTACATAAAAGCCGTAAACTGTTATGTTTGACTTCGTCAATCTTACATCCAAACAACTTAAATGAACACGGATAACATGAAACCAATCATGCTAATGTTAGTTAGGCCGCAAGCAAAGGGTTCCTGAAATACGTGTCTGAGGATGACTTTGAAATAAGTCGAAAATTTACAGTTCACTTCTCGTCTTGTTTTGATTGATATTTTAATCTGAAGAGATGTCCTGTTTTTCAGAATTTGTTTTATATTATATTTTTTAAATTGTCGGCTGGTCAGAGTTTTTGGACAAATACATGTGTTGCTTGAAATAAGATCCCGACGACGCAAATACGCTTGAATAATCCCACTTAACATACTTAATTGAAAATATCGTTTTTTCCAAAAATGGGTTAATTGGAAAACACGAAAAACAATGATCGCGCAGATGTTGTAACTCAGCTATAGAATGAATTACAATACATGTTCTCGTAGATCATGCAGTTTTTGAATTGTAATTGTAGATCATGCAGGTGTATTTGTGAAAATTCAAGCCTAAACAGAAATTTTAAAATGGAATTAGAGAGAGAGAAACTAATATCACTCATATTTGGCTCTTGCTATGATGATATTCATGAGTATGTTTTAACCAAAGTCTTTAAAGCATTATACAGTGGATGAGAAACTTAAATTCATTTTAAATTCATTTCTTTGTTTTGCTGTAGACGAAATACCGGTGTTTGCAAAATCTGCAAAGATAATGATGGTGAAGACTGGCTTGGATGCGACAAATGCTTTCAGTTTTCCATTCGAGCTGTTTAAAATTAGACTTTTCTGCTGCCCTATCCAACTATTTTGTTTGTCCATGCTAAAATTATTGGCATTGATATCAATACAAATAATACATTTATCATCTTTACATTAAATAAGTTTGCAGGAAACAGGCAGACAGTCATAAAGTGCTTCAATGATTGTGCTGGATTTAGAAGAAATGAAACTTGAATGGTAGCATAAAGCAGCACAACTGTCATAACGTCCTCCATTTCTGTAACAACACAAACCTTTTGCATTATACACTCTAAAGAAAGCATGGTTGTAGTTTCTTAATTCAGTTGCTTAACTTAAAGTCAAAATTGATTACAGTTTAAATACAAAACAGTAAATACGAAGGAGAATACATACGTAACATACCTGCTTTTGACGAGTGCAGAAAAAAGTTTTCGTATTCAGCGATCAATTACGTAGCATGAACTCATACAACATGTACATCGTTTTTTGCTGACCCTCTAATCTTATCTTTTATCATTTTCAATTATAAAACAGTGAACTGTAATCACAACATTATTTGTTATTACAGTTCATGAATAAATCATTGGATAAATGGGATTAGTTGAATAATACCATTTTATCCACTACACTGACCATAATGCATCGCAGACGCACCCTCTCTCTCCGCCCGGGATGTAATGTTTCCCTCTTGACTTGTTCACTCGTTATTGTGTTCTTATTTCGTTGGAACTGGCAGAGTTGGCGAATATTTTAATTTTATAGTCGAAATGACCGCGTTTTTACCGTCAAATCTTTTGGCATTATTTGCTGCTAGACCTCCCATACCATATCTTCCGCCTCTGGATAAACTAGGTCATCAGAAAAAGCCTTGGCCGTTACAGTGGAATTGCGAGTATCGTTGCTGACTTCGAGGTATTAAATACGTCGATAATTTAATGTTGCAATACATTTTAAACACCTCTGTGGGTTTTGTTGTTGCGTTTTGAACACTAGAGGAATGAAAATCAGATATCTCGATTTTGTTCACATGTGTTGAAATTATAGTCCATAGGATGCAAACCTTATTTGACTATAAAATATTGGGTAGTTATCGCGTATTCTATACGAAACAAACAATTCAGTAGTTTGGCAATCGACCTGATATACAAGATTTTGAAAACTTTGATGTTGCAGTTCAAGGAAATATACGTATTAAAATTTTCCCTGCCTTGTTTGTTCTTGTGAAAACCACGTGATTGAAATGAAAAATATTGGTTTATCAGCATAATTTTTTTCAATAAAGTGCATGTGAAGCTTGTCAAAGAATTTGATGTACTAGAAGTTAAATATGATGCAATATATTTTCTTATTCCAAATATTTTATATCACCAAGTTGACAGAAATACATATCTATGATTGGGTTTTCTGATTTTTAAAGTCATATAATAGCTATTGTTTATTGTACCTCATTGTTTTAAATCAGTCATAAATCCAGATGATATAAGTAGACAGCTACATTAAGTTGAACTTAACAAGTTACTTATTCCCAATCTGTTTGAGTACACAGAATGTGAATTTTGATTTCATTTGTAAAGTAATTGAATGGAAGGTCTAATTTAATCAATTGATGAACTTTCTTTTTCTATTGTGTTTAATTGGATTTGCTTTCACTAGCATTGATTTTAATAAGATTTTTTATACAAGAAATGCTAACATATTAATGCTTTTAATTATACATATTATTTTTCTAATGATTTTTGGGAATTTTGGTTTTTTCATAATTTCGGAGAATTCAAGTAGAACTTTTATTTATTTAGAATAAAGTCAATAACATTTTTGAAATTTCAAGGTTATATGCACACACATTTCTTGCATTGAAAATTGCCCAAGCTCAGCAATTCTAGTGCTGCTTCAAGTGATAGATATATTTAGTTAAACCTTGTATTTTTCTAATTTTCAAGTCTTGAATGAATGTGCAAAACTTTTGAGCAACATTAATCCCCAACTAAGAGACATTGATTTTCATATTCCTCAGCAACTGACATGTGATTGTGTATAGAGGTACATTGCCAATTTGGTATCTATAAAAACTGAATCACTTCAAAAGTTTTGCAGGTGCTGTCAGTAAAATCGACTCTACTTATTTTTCATAGGATCCTGAAGACACACCTGATCCAACTCGTGGAGAAACTAGAGTTAAAAAAATAGAAAGAAAGGTATGTTTTTGGTTTCAGGGTGGTAAATTTTAAGTTGGTACATTAAACCAGTCAAGTGAAATAGGTGAAAATTTGTGAAATTGCTAAGTTCCATATTTCAAAATCAAAGCAAACGTAGATTATCACTACCTACGATCAAAAACATTTTTCATACAAATCTGTCATTACTGCAAGACTAATAGAGCAACATTACTTTGGGTATTCATTGCTGAGGTCAGTAGTTTCTGTATGAATGGCCTGTCGGCAATCTTCAAAGCTGAAAATATGCAATTGGCCAGTTATTGATTTTGACCAGTCTGCAGGCAGGCAACTTTAAGTGTGCTTTCACTAATCTGTAGGTTAGCTTACAAACTTTCCTTTAATACAATTGGTCAACAAAAGAGCAAAGAAAACCGTCATTGGTCAATTTCTATTGACTGGTCTGTCAGGTCAAAAGTTGAAAATAAAGACATCGCACTCAATACAAATCATTGTTCCAACTCAAAGTCTGTATTATAAGGATATTTTAGTGCACTAAATGAAAAAATGGTTGTAACAGCGCTTGAAAAACCTTATTCGGTTTCAAAATATTTCTGCTTTTGGCCTATACAGGCACACTATCCCTAAAGAGCTGAATTCTAAATTGAGAATGTTAAAGCGGGTGCTGAGCTGATCACATTGTTGAATAGGAAATTATAAAAATGTAAATGCATTTCACTGCGATTTTAGAGCTGAAGTTTATATCCCTCTGGATTAAAAACAAAGATCAAATACACAGCTTTAATAGTACTCATTACATTTTAATTTGTCATGAAAGCACTAGCGTTTCTTTTAAAGTTTACTTTTCTCTGTAATATGTCTCTGCTAGTAATTAGACCTATTTGCATTTTATTTCAAGTGCTTAAGAAGTCTTGAAGATGCAGAGTTTATCTTAAAAATACACTTTCATTTTTGAGTTATTTAAAAATATTATGACTTATGATTTTTGAGATAGGGCAAAAAGTTGTATTGAGCTTTGCTTACATTTCAGAAAAATTTGAACTTTAATTAGTATTATTATATTAATGTCAGTATCAAAATGGTATGAAGGGGGTAAGATAAAAGGATGGATCCACCACTGTTCTCATCATTGCAACTTTTTAAAAGAAGTTCAATAAACTTGTGAGAGGATCAGTTGTCAGAATAAACAGTTGTTATTTTATAACATAATATATATATATATATATATATCTAGTATACAATATGATGGTGGTGGCTGATGGTAAAATATTTAACTAGAGCTGTAGCTTACATGTTGTATTTTTGAAAATAGAGAAGCGATGAAAGAATTGGAAAGAACAAAGAGGATTTGGAGAAAGCTGCAGAAGAATGTAAGTTGATCCTAAATTGTTATAAATGTTCTAAATTGTTTTATTTTATGTTGCAGGCTGTTGGTGAAGAGTAGTGATTAAATAAATGTTATGTGATGTTTACTTTGCACTTGAACTTAGCACCGAACCTTTAACATTGACAAAATGAAGTGCATTGTGAACATACCTGTATTTTTGTACCAATATAATTTAAAAAAAAAGCCTAACTATATTGCCTTTAAGTCAACTAAAACAGGAATAAGCTGTATTAATACCAAAATTTGTCAGGCAACAAAATCATTTGCCACTGACTCTTAACACTCCACGAAAGATGGACAAAGTCACTAGTGTTTTAGTGGTTTGTACTCCACTAAGAGGGGACAAAACTCAACATCATAAAAACTGTGAAATTTACGTGCTGTATATTTATTTTAATTATTTTAGGGGATCCTCACACTGATCCAAATGCAATCACGGATGCATTGAAAACTTTATTTGTTGGAAGACTGGTAAGCAATATTTTTTAGGAATAGGAATTGAGCATTGCTTCGGGGCTGTTCATACGAGCCCAGCTAACTGGGATTCAGTGAGGCGTTAATCGATTTTGGCAAATGGAAACAATTGTATTCTTACATATCATTAGATAAATCTTCTAGAGCAACTTCACTATATTTTGATTTAATAAGTATGCAAAACATTTAAAATTGAAACAACCAGTTTGGCCTAATTTGAGAATTTCAACAGGAATGGCTTGTGGCACTTAGCAAACAGCTGTAATCTTTAAGCTTGAAGTTTTGCCCCCTTTCAATGCCTCAAAATCAATTAACGCCTCGATGAATCCCGTGTAGCCGGGCTCATATGAACAGCCCCTTAATTAGATGAGTACATTGTTAATTGTTTTAATTATTCGTTATATGCATACCGTATGTAACCAGGTTTTTTATTTACACCCACCATTACATGTATGTATAGTTAAGGTTATTATCGAGCTCACTATAACGGTCGGTCAGCAGCA
>NW_025813486.1:28246-132209 GCF_021976095.1 Xenia sp. Carnegie-2017
AACGGAGTTAGGCTTCATAATTTGCCAATAGTTCGTCCTGGTATGTGTTTCTAGGGTTATTTTTCTTGACATCTTTTACATTAATCTTTTAATATAAAGGAAAGTTATTAAGAGCTTAAAATTATGATAGGTAAACCCTATTGTCACTCCCATTTTAGTAGAACAAAGAGATCTTTTGCTTTGAGTTATACGTCTATGTTTTTTAAGGATTTAAAATCACCAACTTGTGGGAGTTGGCTGGTTTTACTGCTGACATCGGAATGTCGACGAGTTGGAACAGTAGGACATACGTCAAAGTCACCGTTTCAGGAAAATACAAGGGAAAGATTTGCAGCACTCTATGTGGCAACAACAATGGTCGTCGAGATGATGACAATCAATACAGCAGAAAATGTGCGTCATCATCTCAACCATGTATCATTGCTTCCCAGAAGAAAGCTGTAATAGATAAATGTCACTTGATGAGCGATGCTTCATCTCCATTCCACAAAGCGTGCAACCGTTATGTTGATCCAGCCGCCTTGATCAGTAATTGTAAATATGACGCATGTCGCTGCACAGATCCAATGAAATGTGTTTGTAACGCTTTTGCTGCTTACAGTAAACTTTGTGTTGAATATGGTGGTGTTATTGACTGGAGATTTAATGGAACTTATTTATATCCAAAACTCAAAGAATGTGGTTAGAATAAATTTGTAAACTAGCATTCGCTTTTTTTAACACTTTGACACAGAATAGTTGTTCGTACATAAATAAATTTATCCTTGAAAGTTCATTATCTGTTATGTAGAAAAAACATGCAGTAACAAAGGAGAAATTTTCACAGAATGCGGATCTGCTTGTGCAAAAACATGTCGTGATATATCACGTGGTTTAAAATGCAGTGAAAGATGCATTCCTGGATGCCAGTGTCCAAAAGGATCTTACTTGGACGAGAAGAATCATTGCGTTCCTATGAAGGAATGCCCATGTTTCTTTGAAGGAAATTATTACAAGGCGGGTGAAAGTGTGAAAGTTGGACGTTGTAAAACCTGGTCAGTATTTCTTCAAGCATAATTATACCAATAATTTTTATCTTCACTATAGTTTTTTTGTGTTTTTTCTTTAGTACGTGTAATACGGGAGCTATGGCTTGTGTGGAAGACCGAAATTGCTCCTCCAAAAGTGAGAATAACATTGCGTTTTTAAGGCTTGAAAGATGTCGAAATAAGACAAGTGAAATGCGGTGATTAGTCACCAGCAAAATGTTGCCAATTGAATTTTATATTAAAAATTTATGAACTTGAATTTTGTCAAACAAAAAACCTTTTAACAATCAGCTGTAGAACATTCACTTTTTAGCTACACAAGAAGATTTTAACGTTTGCTTACCATATATAAACTCTTTCGTTATTTAATTCTTCAAACACAAACTTATTCTAACAAACGCTTACTATACTATATATGTTTATAGGTCCTTGTGAATCGTTCCCATGCAAAAATGATGGTGGTTGTCTTGAAGAAGGAGATACATTCTCTTGTATTTGTATCAATGGGTATCATGGCAAAACTTGTGAAGGTTTGTTATGTTACACTTATAATTAAGCAACTTCACAAGTCAAATAACAATTCTTTTTATTGTTACTACTTCAAGTTTTATATAAAATGCAAACATGAGATAACTGAATTGCGAAAGCGATTAAATTAAATATTTTCTACTAGATAACGTTATTTATTTGCTTACGGGCGTGGTTTTTGTCAAAAGCCTGTTTTAAGGTTAACCTATATGTTTTAATGAAAAATCTCCGCACGCTCCTCCCGTCAGTCCTTGCACTTTATTAGGCATACATATTTTGTATGTAATTAGAAAGTTGTCGATTTTCATTGTTTGGTTTTATCTTCTTTTAGCTTCTTACCGCCATCAAAATATCAGCTTTTTATATTGTGGTTCTCCCTAACTAAAAAAGAAATATAAAATAGGTTTACCACATTAAAGTGGATATCTCCGAAACTACTGCGGTTTAAAATACAAATAGTAGTTGTCACATTAAATTGGGTATGCTCACAGATTTTAAAAAAAATATTTGTAAATTTTGGTCACCAAACAACTTTAACAAAACTCTTTGTCATTGTTATTTAAAATTTATATTTCATAGTTAGTTTTTGTGCCATCATATTTAATTATATGCGTTAAATATCAAGAAAAAATATCATTTACAGTAATCCTATAATCTTTCTGTCCATAGAGTTACCACCAACACCATGTGACTCTCGTCCTTGTAAAAACAACGGTATCTGTTCAATTAATGGAGATACATTTTCGTGTGAATGTGCTGTTGGTTTTGAAGGCAACACTTGTGAAGGTTTGTAAAGCTTAAGTTTTCCTTAAAGTAATTTGTGAAAAATACAGTTTCATATCAATGTATAAGAGTTGAATATGGATGATAAAATGTTTTAAAATCATTCAAATATCAAATAGAACTTGGTTCTCACACACCGTGACTGGCATAATGTACCTGTCTAAAACGCAAATAAAATTACCGCATAAACATAAGCTACATATGATATTAGCAATAATAACACAAGCAAAACGTTTAAAACTATTTTCATCACAAAAATTGTGACTAATAATTTTTTAATTTTAGTTACGAATGCATGTGCAAAAGGACCTTGTAAGAATGAAGGTGTTTGTACAATTGTTGGATCTTCTTATAAATGTGAATGTAAATATGGTTTCACTGGAAAGAATTGCGAGGGTAAGTCTACTCATACATTTTCTTAATTGAATTGCAATCAACATGCATTTAAATCAGGAGAGATGCAGAAATTTTTATAGAAAATAAATCTCGCAAAGTTGATACTGCCAGACTTCAAATGACGCCAGATTACCTAAAACTTGACATTATTCATAATTTAAGTTTTTTATATCAATGACACAAATAGACGTGTCTTTCTATAGCAGCTTTCATTAGCATTTTGCACAGGTTATTGATGAATATGATCAAAATTTTGAAGTACTAGGTACTATTATAGAAAACATTCTTAATCATTTTTAGCAAAGTGTAATACAAGAGTAACATTCTATTTAAAGCAGCTAGAACAGATTATGAAGATATACCATTTATTGTCAGTATGCAGATCAAGTTTACATACAATTAAAATATATTTTTGATATAGTTGGAGTTTGTGATCATAGTCCTTGTAAGAATGGTGGTTCGTGTGTTGTTGATGGTAGTTCATACAAATGTACATGCCCTCCAGACTTTATTGGTATTCACTGTGAAACAAGTAAATGAAAATCTTACATTCATTGTAACACTACGTATCTAGAAATAATGCGTGATCCCATATCAGGATTATACATAATGCAGTAAAACATTCACTGATAAGAAACTTTTGCTGAATAAGCTTTCGGTTTCTGTTTACAGCATTCTGCATGTTAGCCTCCGTCAAAGGATGTAGACAGACAGCCGAAATTTTGTTCAATAAAACATTCTATATCAGGGAACGTTTGACTGCAATACGTAAATAACACACATATATGGCTTAAAATAATAAACCTGTAGTTTTATACTATAGTATCATGTCTTACCAAAAACTAGTACATTTGACTGGTTTCACCTTTATACAAATACAATATCGCGTCTAAATATTATAAAGTTGGTATTTTTCAACAAAAGTCAATTTATGTAACGATATCTCTAGCAAATGGATTTACGTACTCTAACAGAAAAAATTATGTTTTAAAAATTATCTTACAAATAGTATTTTGGGTTTTATTTTAGAAGTTCCAAATCCTTGTGAGCCAAATCCATGTAAAAATGGTGGACAATGCAACATTTTGGGTAACAGCTACACATGTAAATGCAAACCTGCTTTTGGCGGAAACAACTGCGAATATTCACAATGTAAGTATAAACACCAGAAATTTCATTCTCAGCTACGTAATTACAAAAACAACCAGTGATTTCTAATTCAATTTTGTTTGTTAAAATTTAATTCAAAAAATTTAATCTCAAGACATGCTTAAATAATCTTCGTTCTGCATGCTTTCATGTTGTTCATTATTAATAATACTTAACTGGCATGATGGAGAAGACCAAGTGCAGGGCAAAGAGTGTGTGATGTAACTTGCAGAAAACATTGAACATTATTTTCGTTTAAAAGTCACATATCAACTTAAAAATAATGATCAGTCCGTCATTTAAATGACTTTTCTAAACATGTTAATGCAGCAAACATAGACTCTGCAGTTTTTCATGAAAATTCCGCTTTCCTCAAAAAGGTAAAAAGAAAAATCTGTCCTTTAAACGATTATAGAAAGTCAAGAAACATTTCATATTGCAAACTTTAACATCGCACTCAGCGTTTTCCACCATGCAAAATATTTAACTATACAAAATTGAATATAGTTCCTGTTTCATGTTGCATTCTTTATAATTTCTGTAGCAACATGCATTGCATCTGGGGATCCTCATTACACCTCATTTGATGGCAAAGATTTAACTTCATGGGAGATTGTGAATACGACTTTGCTAAAGATTGCAGCGAAAACAAACTTTTTACAGTCCGCACTAAAAATACGCGTTGTGGGAGGCGTGTCACTTGTACAGCGGCTGTTAAGATCTATATAGCTGGTTACTTCATTCAGTTCACACGTCAGAGACGTTCCGCAGTTGTAAACGGAGTTAGGCTTTCACAATTTCCAATAGTTCGTCCTGGTATGTGTTTCTAGGTTATTTTTCTTGACATCTTTTAAATTAATCTTTATAATAAAAAGGAAAGTTATTAAAGAGCTTAAAATTATGACAGTAGGTAAACCCTATTGTCACCTCATTTTCGTAGAACAAAGAGATCTTTTTGCTTTTAGTATATAACTATGTTTTTTTTAAGGATTTAAAATCACCAATCCCAGTGGGAGTTGGCTGGTTTTTACTGCTGACATCGGAATGTCGACGAGTTGGAACAGTAGGACATACGTCAAAGTCACCGTTTCAGGAAAATACAAGGGAAAGATTTGCAGCACATCTCTATGTGGCAACAACAATGGTCGTCGAGATGATGACAATCAATACAGCAGAAAATGTGCGTCATCATCTCAACCATGTATCATTGCTTCCCAGAAGAAAGCTGTAATAGATAAATGTCACTTGATGAGCGATGCTTCATCTCCATTCCACAAAGCGTGCAACCGTTATGTTGATCCAGCCGCCTTGATCAGTAATTGTAAATATGACGCATGTCGCTGCACAGATCCAATGAAATGTGTTTGTAACGCTTTTGCTGCTTACAGTAAACTTTGTGTTGAATATGGTGGTGTTATTGACTGGAGATTTAATGGAACTTATTTATATCCAAAACTCAAAGAATGTGGTAAAATAAATTTGTAAACTAGCATTCGCTTTTTAACACTTTGACACAGAATAGTTGTTCGTACATAAATAAATTTATCCTTGAAAGTTCATTATCTGTTATGTAGAAAAACATGCAGTAACAAAGGAGAAATTTTCACAGAATGCGGATCTGCTTGTGCAAAACATGTCGTGATATATCACGTGGTTTAAAATGCAGTGAAAGATGCATTCCTGGATGCCAGTGTCCAAAAGGATCTTACTTGGACGAGAAGAATCATTGCGTTCCTATGAAGGAATGCCCATGTTTCTTTGAAGGAAATTATTACAAGGCGGGTGAAAGTGAAAGTTGGACGTTGTAAAACCTGGTCAGTATTTCTTCAAGCATAATTATACCAATAATTTTTATCTTCACTATAGTTTTTTTGTGTTTTTTCTTTAGTACGTGTAATACGGGAGCTATGGCTTGTGTGGAAGACCGAAATTGCTCCTCCAAAAGTGAGAATAACATTGCGTTTTAAGGCTTGAAAGATGTCGAAATAAGACAAGTGAAATGCGGTGATTAGTCACCAGCAAAATGTTGCCAATTGAATTTTATATTAAAATTTATGAACTTAATTTTGTCAAACAAAAACCTTTTAACAATCAGCTGTAAAACATTCTCTTTTAGCTACACAAGAAGATTTTAACGTTTGTTTACCATATATAAACTCTTTCGTTATTTAATTCTTCAAACACAAACCTATTCTAACAAACGCTTACTATACTAAATATGTTTATAGGTCCTTGTGAATCGTTCCCATGCAAAAATGATGGTGGTTGTCTTGAGGAAGGAGATACATTCTCTTGTATTTGTATCAATGGATATCATGGCAAAACTTGTGAAGGTTTGTTATGTTACACTTATAATTAAGGAACTGCACAAGTCAAATAACAATTTTTTATTGTTACTACTTCAAGTTTTATATAAAATGCAAACATGAGATAACTGAATTGCGAAAGCGATTAAATTAAATATTTTCTACTAGATAACGTTATTTATTTGCTTACGGGCGTGGTTTTTGTCAAAAGCCTGTTTTCAGGTTAACCTATATGTTTTAATGAAAAATCTCCGCACGCTCCCCCCGTCACTCCTTGCACTTTATTAGGCATACATATTTTGTATGTAATTAGAAAGTTGTCGATTTTCTTTGTTTGGTTTTATCTTCTTTTAGCTTCTTACCGCCATCAAAATATCAGCTTTTATATTGTGGTTCTCCTAACTAAAAAGAAATATAAAATAGGTTTACCACATTAAAGTGGATATCTCCGAAACTACTGCGGTTTAAAATACAAATAGTAGTTGTCACATTAAATTGGGTATGCTCACAGATTTTAAAAAATATTTGTAAATTTTGGTCACCAAACAACTTTAACAAAACTCTTTGTCATTGTTATTTAAAATTTATATTTGATAGTTAGTTTTGTGCCATCATATTTAATTATATGCGTTAAATATCAAGAAAAAATATCATTTACAGTAATCCTATAATCTTTCTGTCCATAGAGTTACCACCAACACCATGTGACTCTCGTCCTTGTAAAAACAACGGTATCTGTTCAATTAATGGAGATACATTTTCGTGTGAATGTGCTGTTGGTTTTGAAGGCAACACTTGTGAAGGTTTGTAAAGCTTAAGTTTTCCTTAAAGTAATTTGTGAAAAATACAGTTTTATATCAATGTATAAGAGTTGAATATGGATGATAAAATGTTTTAAAATCATTCAAATATCAAATAGAACTTGGTTCTCACACACCGTGACTGGCATAATGTACCTGTCTAAAACGCAAATAAAATTACCGCATAAACATAAGCTACATATGATATTAGCAATAATAACACAAACAAAACGTTTAAAACTATTTTCATCACAAAAATTGTGACTAATAATTTTTTAATTTTAGTTACGAATGCATGTGCAAAAGGACCTTGTAAGAATGAAGGTGTTTGTACAATTGTTGGATCTTCTTATAAATGTGAATGTAAATATGGTTTCACTGGAAAGAATTGCGAGGGTAAGTCTACTCATACATTTTCTTAATTGAATTGCAATCAACATGCATTTAAATCAGGAGAGATGCAGAAATTTTTATAGAAAATAAATCTCGCAAAGTTGATACTGCCAGACTTCAAATGACGCCAGATTACCTAAAACTTGACATTATTCATAATTTAAGTTTTTTATATCAATGACACAAATAGACGTGTCTTTTCTATAGCAGCTTTCATTAGCATTTTGCACAGGTTATTGATGAATATGATCAAAATTTTTGAAGTACTAGGTACTATTATAGAAAACATTCTTAATCATTTTTAGCAAAGTGTAATACAAGAGTAACATTCTATTTAAAGCAGCTAGAACAGATTATGAAGATATACCATTTATTGTCAGTATGCAGATCAAGTTTACATACAATTAAAATATATTTTTGATATAGTTGGAGTTTGTGATCATAGTCCTTGTAAGAATGGTGGTTCGTGTGTTGTTGATGGTAGTTCATACAAATGTACATGCCCTCCAGACTTTATTGGTATTCACTGTGAAACAAGTAAATGAAAATCTTACATTCATTGTAACACTACGTATCTAGAAATAATGCGTGATCCCATATCAGGATTATACATAATGCAGTAAAACATTCACTGATAAGAAACTTTTTGTCTGAATAAGCTTTCGGTTTTCTGTTTACAGCATTCTGCATGTTAGCCTCCGTCAAAGGATGTAGACAGACAGCCGAAAGTTTGTTCAATAAAACATTCTATATCAGGGAACGTTTGACTGCAATACGTAAATAACACACATATATGGCTTAAAATAATAAACCTGTAGTTTTATACTATAGTATCATGTCTTATCAAAAACTAGTACATTTGACTGGTTTCACCTTTATACAAATACAATATCGCGTCTAAATATTATAAAGTTGGTATTTTTCAACAAAAGTCAATTTATGTAACGATATCTCTAGCAAATGGATTTACGTACTCTAACAGAAAAAATTATGTTTTAAAAATTATCTTACAAATAGTATTTTGGGTTTTATTTTAGAAGTTCCAAATCCTTGTGAGCCAAATCCATGTAAAAATGGTGGACAATGCAACATTTTGGGTAACAGCTACACATGTAAATGCAAACCTGCTTTTGGCGGAAACAACTGCGAATATTCACAATGTAAGTATAAACACCAGAAATTTCATTCCCAGCTACGTAATTACTAAAACAACCAGTGATTTCTAATTCAATTTTGTTTGTTAAAATTTAATTCAAAAAATTTAATCTCAAGACATGCTTAAATAATCTTCGTTCTGCATGCTTTCATGTTGTTCATTATTAATAATACTTAACTGGCATGATGGAGAAGACGAAGTGCAGGGCAAAGAGTGTGTAATGTAACTTGCAGAAAACATTGAACATTATTTTCGTTTAAAAGTCACATATCAACTTAAAAATAATGATCAGTCCGTCATTTAAATGACTTTTCTAAACATGTTGCTGCAGCAAACATAGACTCTGCAGTTTTCATGAAAATTCCGCTTTCCTCGAAAAGGTAAAAAAAAAATCTGTCCCTTGAACGATTATAGAAAGTCAAGAAACATTTCATATTGCAAACTTTAACATCGCACTCAGCGTTTTCCACCATGCCAAAGTATTTAACTATATAGAAATTGAATATAGTTCCTGTTTCATGTTGCATTTTTATAATTTCTGTAGCAACATGCATTGCATCTGGGGATCCTCATTACACCTCATTTGATGGCAAAAGATTTAACTTCATGGGAGATTGTGAATACGACTTTGCTAAAGATTGCAGCGAAAACAAACTTTTACAGTCCGCACTAAAATACGCGTTGTGGGAGGCGTGTCACTTGTACAGCGGCTGTTAAGATCTATATAGCTGGTTACTTCATTCAGTTCACACGTCAGAGACGTTCCGCAGTTGTAAACGGAGTTAGGCTTTCACAATTTCCAATAGTTCGTCCTGGTATGTGTTTCTAGGTTATTTTTCTTGACATTTCATTTTTAGAGATCAGTAAACAAAGAGATCTTTTGCTTTTAGTATAAACTATGTTTTTAAGGATTTAAAATCACCAATCCCAGTGGGAGTTGGCTGGTTTTTACTGCTGACATCGGAATGTCGACGAGTTGGAACAGTAGGACATACGTCAAAGTCACCGTTTCAGGAAAATACAAGGGAAAGATTTGCAGCACATCTCTATGTGGCAACAACAATGGTCGTCGAGATGATGACAATCAATACAGCAGAAAATGTGCGTCATCATCTCAACCATGTATCATTGCTTCCCAGAAGAAAGCTGTAATAGATAAATGTCACTTGATGAGCGATGCTTCATCTCCATTCCACAAAGCGTGCAACCGTTATGTTGATCCAGCCGCCTTGATCAGTAATTGTAAATATGACGCATGTCGCTGCACAGATCCAATGAAATGTGTTTGTAACGCTTTTGCTGCTTACAGTAAACTTTGTGTTGAATATGGTGGTGTAATTGACTGGAGATTTAATGGAACTTATTTATATCCAAAACTCAAAGAATGTGGTAAGAATAAATTTGTAAACTAGCATTCATTTTTTTTAACACTTTGACACAGAATAGTTGTTCGTACATAAATAAATTTATCCTTGAAAGTTCATTATCTGTTATGTAGAAAAAACATGCAGTAACAAAGGAGAAATTTTCACAGAATGCGGATCTGCTTGTGCAAAAACATGTCGTGATATATCACGTGGTTTAAAATGCACTGAAAGATGCATTCCTGGATGCCAGTGTCCAAAAGGATCTTACTTGGACGAGAAGAATCATTGCGTTCCTATGAAGGAATGCCCATGTTTCTTTGAAGGAAATTATTACAAGGCGGGTGAAAGTGTCAAAGTTGGACGTTGTAAAACCTGGTCGGTATTTCTTCAAGCATAATTATACCAATAATTTTTATCTTCACTATATTTTTTTTGTGTTTTTTCTTCAGTACGTGTAATACGGGAGCTATGGCTTGTGTGGAAGACCGAAATTGCTCCTCCAAAAGTGAGAATAACATTGCGTTTTTAAGGCTTGAAAGATGTCGAAATAAGACAAGTGAAATGCGGTGATTAGTCACCCGCAAAATGTTGCCAATTAATTTTATATTAAAATTTATGAACATGAGTTTTGTCAAACAAAAGCTTTTAACAATTAGCTGTAAAACATTTACTTCTTAGCTACACAAGAAGATTTTAAAGTTTGTTTACCATATATAAACTCTTTCGTTATTTAATTCTTCAAACACAAACCTATTCTAACAAACGCTTAGTATACTAAATATGTTTATAGGTCCTTGTGAATCGTTCCCATGCAAAAATGATGGTGGTTGTCTCGAGGAAGGAGATACATTCTCTTGTATTTGTATCAATGGATATCATGGCAAAACTTGTGAAGGTTTGTTATGTTACACTTATAATTAAGGAACTGCACAAGTCAAATATCAATTCTTTTTATTGTTACTACTTCAAGTTTTATACAAAATGCAAACATGAGATAACTGAATTGCGAAAAGCGATTAAATTAAATATTTTCTACTAGATAACGTTATTTATTTGCTTACGGGCGTGGTTTTTGTCAAAAGCCCGTTTGATGGTTAACCTATATGTTTTAATGAAAAATCTCCTCACGCTCCCCCCGTCAGTCCTTGCACTTTATTAGGCTTCCTCGCACAATCTATACGTAGTACATTGAAGAAGAAGAAGTTAAGAAAATGTTGGCCCTATGTTTCACTCACTGATCTGGCTATAATATGATTTTACGCAAATAATTAATTTGCTTTTACTCAAATAATTCGCTGGCTATTTACACTTAAAACTAAGCAGTGAAATATCGGACGTCATAAGAAATGGCAGAAAAATGAGTTGGACTCATCTATACAAGAGTATTAGATGCCATTTTTATATTTAAAAAAGCAGATATGTTTGCAACATTTTTCCAACACTAAAACTCTTAGTGTTTTTGCTCAAATTTAGACCTCATTAATTTACACATCAGTAAGGCTTTTTAAGACTGCCATTTTGACTGTCATTGTGTAACAGAAACATTATATTTTGTATGTAATGAGAAAGTTGTCGATTTTCTTTGTTTGGTTTTACCTTCTTTTAGCTTCTTACCGCCATCAAAATATCAGCTTTTTATATTGTGGTTCTCCCTAACTAAAAAAGAAATATAAAATAGGTTTACCACATTAAAGTGGATATCTCCGAAACTACTGCGGTTTAAAATACAAATAGTAGTTGCCACATTAAATTGGGTATGCTCACAGATTTTAAAAAAAATATTTGTAAATTTTGGTCACCAAACAACTTTAACAAAACTCTTTGTCATTGTTATTTAAAATTTATATTTGATAGTTAGTTTTTGTGCCATCATATTTAATTATATGCGTTAAATATCAAGAAAAAATATCATTTACAGTAATCCTATAATCTTTCTGTCCATAGAGTTACCACCAACACCATGTGACTCTCGTCCTTGTAAAAACAACGGTATCTGTTCAATTAATGGAGATACATTTTCGTGTGAATGTGCTGTTGGTTTTGAAGGCAACACTTGTGAAGGTTTGTAAAGCTTAAGTTTTCCTTAAAGTAATTTGTGAAAAATACAGTTTTATATCAATGTATAAGAGTTGAATATGGATGATAAAATGTTTTAAAATCATTCAAATATCAAATAGAACTTGGTTCTCACACACCGTGACTGGCATAATGTACCTGTCTAAAACGCAAATAAAATTACCGCATAAACATAAGCTACATATGATATTAGCAATAATAACACAAGCAAAAACGTTTAAAACTATTTTCATCACAAAAATTGTGACTAATAATTTTTTAATTTTAGTTACGAATGCATGTGCAAAAGGACCTTGTAAGAATGAAGGTGTTTGTACAATTGTTGGATCTTCTTATAAATGTGAATGTAAATATGGTTTCACTGGAAAGAATTGCGAGGGTAAGTCTACTCATACATTTTCTTAATTGAATTGCAATCAACATGCATTTAAATCAGGAGAGATGCAGAAATTTTTATAGAAAATAAATCTCGCAAAGTTGATACTGCCAGACTTCAAATGACGCCAGATTACCTAAAACTTGACAATATTCATAATTTAAGTTTTTTATATCAATGACACAAATAGACGTGTTTTTTCTATAGCAGCTTTCATTAGCATTTTGCACAGGTTATTGATGAATATGATCAAAATTTTTGAAGTACTAGGTACTATTATAGAAAACATTCTTAATCATTTTTAGCAAAGTGTAATACAAGAGTAATATTCTATTTAAAGCAGCTAGAACAGATTATGAAGATATACCATTTATTGTCAGTATGCAGATCAAGTTTACATACAATTAAAATATATTTTTGATATAGTTGGAGTTTGTGATCATAGTCCTTGTAAGAATGGTGGTTCGTGTGTTGTTGATGGTAGTTCATACAAATGTACATGCCCTCCAGACTTTATTGGTATTCACTGTGAAACAAGTAAATGAAAATCTTACATTCATTGTAACACTACGTATCTAGAAATAATGCGTGATCCCATATCAGGATTATACATAATGCAGTAAAACATTCACTGATAAGAAACTTTTTGCTGAATAAGCTTTCGGTTTTCTGTTTACAGCATTCTGCATGTTAGCCTCCGTCAAAGGATGTAGACAGACAGCCGAAAGTTTGTTCAATAAAACATTCTATATCAGGGAACGTTTGACTGCAATACGTAAATAACACACATATATGGCTTAAAATAATAAACCTGTAGTTTTATACTATAGTATCATGTCTTACCAAAAACTAGTACATTTGACTGGTTTCACCTTTATACAAATACAATATCGCGTCTAAATATTATAAAGTTGGTATTTTTCAACAAAAGTCAATTTTGTAACGATATCTCTAGCAAATAGATTTACGTACTCTAACAGAAAAATTATGTTTTAAAAATTATCTTACAAATAGTATTTTGGGTTTTATTTTAGAAGTTCCAAATCCTTGTGAGCCAAATCCATGTAAAATGGTGGACAATGCAACATTTTGGGTAACAGCTACACATGTAAATGCAAACCTGCTTTTGGCGGAAACAACTGCGAATATTCACAATGTAAGTATAAACACCAGAAATTTCATTTTTAGCTACGCAATTACTAAAACAACCAGTGATTTCTAATTCAATTTTGTTTGTTAAAATTTAATTCAAAAAATTTAATCTCAAGACATGCTTAAATAATCTTCGTTCTGCATGCTTTCATGTTGTTCATTATTAATAATACTTAACTGGCATGATGGAGAAGACGAAGTGCAGGGCAAAGAGTGTGTAATGTAACTTGCAGAAAACATTGAACATTATTTTCGTTTAAAAGTCACATATCAACTTAAAATAATGATCAGTCCGTCGTTTAAATGACTTTTCTGAACATGTTGCTGCAGCAAACATAGACTCTGCAGTTTTTCATGAAAATTCCGCTTTCCTTGAAAAGGCAAAAATGAAAAATCTGTCCTTTAACGATTATAGAAAGTCAAGAAACATTTCATATTGCAAACTTTAACATCGCACTCAGCGTTTTCCACCATGCCAAAGCATTTAACTATACAAAAATTGAATATAGTTCCTGTTTCATGTTGCATTCTTTATAATTTCTGTAGCAACATGCATTGCATCTGGGGATCCTCATTACACCTCATTTGATGGCAAAAGATTTAACTTCATGGGAGATTGTGAATACGACTTTGCTAAAGATTGCAGCGAAAACAAACTTTTTACAGTCCGCACTAAAAATACACGTTGTGGGAGGCGTGTCACTTGTACAGCGGCTGTTAAGATCTATATAGCTGGTTACTTCATTCAGTTCACACGTCAGAGACGTTCCGCAGTTGTAAACGGAGTTAGGCTTTCACAATTTCCAATAGTTCGTCCTGGTATGTGTTTCTAGGTTATTTTTCTTGACATCTTTTAAATTAATCTTTATAATATTAAGGAAAGATTATTAAAGAGCTTAAAATTATGACAGTAGGTAAACCCCTATTGTCACCTCATTTTAGTAGAACAAAGAGATCTTTTTGCTTTTAGTATATAACTATGTTTTTTTAAGGATTTAAAATCACCAATCCCAGTGGGAGTTGGCTGGTTTTTACTGCTGACATCGGAATGTCGACGAGTTGGAACAGTAGGACATACGTCAAAGTCACCGTTTCAGGGAAATACAAGGAAAGATTTGCAGCACATCTCTATGTGGCAACAACAATGGTCGTCGAGATGATGACAATCAATACAGCAGAAAATGTGCGTCATCATCTCAACCATGTATCATTGCTTCCCAGAAGAAAGCTGTAATAGATAAATGTCACTTGATGAGCGATGCTTCATCTCCATTCCACAAAGCGTGCAACCGTTATGTTGATCCAGCCGCCTTGATCAGTAATTGTAAATATGACGCATGTCGCTGCACAGATCCAATGAAATGTGTTTGTAACGCTTTGCTGCTTACAGTAAACTTTGTGTTGAATATGGCGGTGTAATTGACTGGAGATTTAATGGAACTTATTTATATCCAAAACTCAAAGAATGTGGTAAAATAAATTTGTAAACTAGCATTCGCTTTTTAACACTTTGACACAGAATAGTTGTTCGTACATAAATAAATTTATCCTTGAAAGTTCATTATCTGTTATGTAGAAAAACATGCAGTAACAAAGGAGAAATTTTCACAGAATGCGGATCTGCTTGTGCAAAACATGTCGTGATATATCACGTGGTTTAAAATGCAGTGAAAGATGCATTCCTGGATGCCAGTGTCCAAAAGGATCTTACTTGGACGAGAAGAATCATTGCGTTCCTATGAAGGAATGCCCATGTTTCTTTGAAGGAAATTATTACAAGGCGGGTGAAAGTGTGAAAGTTGGACGTTGTAAAACCTGGTCGGTATTTCTTCAAGCATAATTATACCAATAATTTTTATTTCACTATAGTTTCGTTTTTGTTTTGTCTTTTCTTCAGTACGTGTAATATGGGAGCTATGGCGTGTGTGGAAGACCGGAATTGCTCCTCCAAAAGTGAGAATAACATTGCGTTTTTAAGGCTTGAAAGATGTCGAAATAAGACAAGTGAAATGCGGTGATTAGTCACCCGCAAAAGTTCTTAATTAAATTTTATATTAAAAACTTATGAACATGAGTTTTATCAAACAAAATACCTTTTAACAATCAGCTGTAGAACATTCACTTTTTGCTACACAAGAAGATTTTAACGTTTTTTTAACATATATCAACTCTTTTGTTATTTAATTCTTCAAACACAAACCTATTCTAACAAATGCTTACTATACTAAATATGTTTATAGGTCCTTGTGAATCGTTCCCATGCAAAAATGATGGTGGTTGTCTCGAGGAAGGAGATACATTCTCTTGTATTTGTATCAATGGATATCATGGCAAAACTTGTGAAGGTTTGTTATGTTACACTTATAATTAAGGAACTGCACAAGTCAAATAACAATTCTTTTTATTGTTATTGCTTTAAGTTTCAATTGCTTTTATACAATATACGTGTCGCAAATAAACCAATCACAACGTTACGGCAAGTACTAACGAACATAAAGGACAAAGAACAACCCAACGAACGACAAGGTGCAGTTTACAAAATAAACTGCTCCGACTGCCACGCCTCCTATATCGGGGAAACTGGCAGAAACTTAAACATAAGACTTACTGAACACAAACGAGCTACTAAAAAACAAGACAAAACTAATCACATTGCCGAACATCACCGAATCACAAAGCACAAATTGACTGGGACTCGGGAAAATGCATTACTTACAGTACTGACTATAGACAACGGCTTACATTAGAAAGTTGGTGTACCAACTTGGAACAAACCCCCCTGAACAGGTCACAGCAATTAGCGGGACCTTGAAAACGACTTATTCACAATACAAACAAACGATCAACAAAAAACATTACACTTCACACTAATTCACAATGACAATACACAATTGACACCCACACATACAACTAGAAATGTCACAACTAAATCACACATCACAACTAAAAATAAAAATATTACACAAATAATTCACTATGACAATACACATTTCCTGTACACCCATTACAATGACGTAAAAACCAGATAACAAATACGGCTAACCTGACGTTTACTCCTCATTTGACTCTGAAGATGACTACCGCTAAGGTTGTCGAAACGTCTGTCAACAACAACAAAAACAGTCCTTCTCAGAACTATACCAACCTGGACGATTGACATTTACAAACATGTCACATTTCATAGCTAGTTTTTGTGCAATTATATTTAATTATATGCTTTGAATATCAAGGAAAAATATCATTTACTGTAATCCTATAATCTTTCTGTCCATAGAGTTACCACCAACACCATGCGACTCTCGTCCTTGTAAAAACAACGGTATCTGTTCAATTAATGGAGATACATTTTCGTGTGAATGTGCTGTTGGTTTTGAAGGCAACACTTGTGAAGGTTTGTAAAGTTTAAGTTTTCTTAAAGTAATTTGTAAAAAAATACAATTTTATATCAATGTATAAGAGTTGAATATGGGTCAAAAATGTTTTATAATCATTCAAATATCAGATACAACTTTGTTTTTACATACTGTGACTGGCATATCGTACCAATGGAAATTGTTTTGAATGTCTAAAACACAAACAAAACTACCTCATAAACATAAGCTACATATGATATTAGCAATAAAAGACAAACTTTTAAATGCATTTTATTACAAAAATTCTGATATATATTTTTTTTTTACTTTTAGTTACGAATGCATGTGCAAAAGGACCTTGTAAAAATGAAGGTGTTTGTACAATTGTTGGATCTTCTTATAAATGTGAATGTAAATTTGGTTTTACTGGAAAGAATTGCGAACGTAAGTCCACTCATATATTTTCTTAATGAAAAATTAGTTTCCAACAATTTTGGTACAAATTACGTAATTATGGCATAATTTATTAATCTTTAAACTTTTCATAAATTTTAGGTGCATAGCACCAACAGAACATTAACTTGAATTTAATTCAAGTTATTGTCATTAGTCGTTATTAATTGACATAGTTTTCTATTTTAACAAATAAATTCGGCAAAAAGACTGCAAATTTAAGCATATACCTGGGTAATCATTTCATAAGTGGCCTGAAGAGTCAATGATTTTTCCAAATCAAACGAGGATATTTGTTGACACCTGGTACGAAACATGGTTCTTCAATATACAACGGAGATTGTTACGTAAAGATTCAATAACAAAGAGCACAATATAATTTAAGTTTACTAAAACATAAATTTTTGACTTTGTTACAAATTTTACTATAAACTACTGCTTTAAAAAGCAGCGTATTCTCCAATGTGCGCCACGTCCTGTGAACTATACCCAGACAGCACCTCACGGCCAAATAAGAAATAAGGCAACTTTGAGGCCCAAAACGTCAAGGAAGGTCAAATTTTAGGGTAATAAAATATATTGCAAATATATGCTAAAATTGATTTAGGCACTTTTACATTCCAATTTCAAGCCAATCTCCTCAACACACAAACTTTTAAACGTACCAATTACACTTAGGAGGCAAACTGGTGACTTTTTCGTATGGCCTTCACAAAGCTGAGTATCATATTTTGAAATCAAAATCACAAAACTTGCTTGTGATATGGGAAAGTAATTTCTGCAAAAAAAACATTTATTCAAAAATTTGTAATCGAAATTAAAGTTGAAGAAAATTCTGTTTTAACACTTATTGTCAGTCGGTAATTGTTGACGAACTTTTGAAATAAAATCGGTAATGGGCACAAGTGAATGCGTTGATGAAGGAAAATATAAATGAGTAAAAACTTATCTTACTATAGTCAGATATAGCATTTATATATTATATGTATTCTCTGATGATGATCTTTGGAATAAAGTCGAAACACGGTGCCATCCAGTAAACTGCTATAGTGGCGAGTATCTCTCGCCCATACGCAGTTTTAAGAGATTTGACTCGTCTCCAATCCCTGTGGGCTTGGTAGCTCAACAGGTAGAGCGGTGGACTAGTATCCCGAAGGTGCGAATTGAAATCTCGTGCAAGTCACATGTTTTTCATGTGCATATTAAAAACCGTGTTAGGGTTTATATATTATAGTCAGATTAGGAAGTTAAATACGAGAATTTAAATTTTGTCTATATGTCTGGGGTAAGCTATTGTATTTTTTATTGGAAAATCCTTATTTAATATGACGCTGTAAATTTGTTGCCCTAGATATTTTAATTTGCTTATTTAGTGGTTTTTTATGATTTCCCTCTGGCTGTCAGCCGCAATATTTTTTCTCCCGATTTTCATTCAACAGGATGCAGGTTTAGTGTAACAAATCCATAAAATTATTCTATGTTTGACTGACTTTTGTGTTTGTAATCTAGTATTATCTTGCAGCGTTTACTTCAGCTTTGCCTTTGATTAATTTTACGTCGTGCACGAGTGTTTATCAAAACGTATAAACGAAGACAACTTGTTTTGTATTGATTATTTGTTATGATGACTTTCAACTTTTATAAACTTAAGCTTGTGGTATTCTGTCAGCATAGTCTCATTGATTTGAATAATAAAGTTAATAACTGATAAAATTTTATTTAAGATACTTGTTAATGCAAGTTAAGCAGTAAAACAAAATAAAATGAGTTTTTTCATGTACTTGTCTTTTCAATATCTCCGCATATTACGATGTTTCAAGTCTGCAATTTGACATTCAACCCCCTTCCCTAGTTGTGATCACCTTGCAACGTGTCTGAGTTTAATAACGTTCAAAACCAATTCAAAGCTACTTATGCACATAATCACATAATATATGATTATTTTTTACCTCCATTCTGTCATTCTGTATGCAACCAATGAATATTGTCAAATAATAATGTTGCTTCAAAGATTCTATTTTTAGTCACAATAAAAACTTCCCTAGTGAATTATTGCTCTGTCCTTTCATTTTAAAATATAAATTACGTTATTTATTTTAGTCAACGTTAAGCCAGTCTGCGTAAAAGCAAATTGGTGGGTATCTTTCAACAAACAAGGATGGTCAACTTGTGACACCACAAACCAGTTTATCACTGGCTTTTATCGCAGCGCATTGAGTGCCAACTATGATGGACTTTACCGTCTTGAAGAAGCCAAATGCTGCAAATCTAGTCCAATATATATTGGACAGAAAAGTATTTGCCAAAATGCTGACTGGTGGGACTCTTTAAACAAGTTAGTATTTTCCCCCAGAATCAATCTTTTAACTGGTATTAATTGTCTTTTGGTTCATTTTCTCAGTTCTTGCTACTATGAAAATGAAGGAAACGTAAGGAATTTGGATACATTTCTTGCACTATGATTTAAAATGATTAACTTTTATGATTGTTTAGTTTCACGTAAAAATGCGTACCAATATTTACAGGTTTTTTTTAAAAGGTTGATCCAGGATAGTGCTTACTATTCTCACTTTCAATTTTGATTTTTATCAAGTTTTGTACTTTTATGCTTTTGTTACCTAATTGTGAACACTGATGGTATTAGTAGCAACCGATAGCCGAATCATTTTTAGCCTCTTAACGTGGCAACTTAAACAGCTTTTCAATTAAAAACAAGGCGCAATGTCTTGAAAGTTGTCCTTTAATTTAGTGAAAAAATTTTCTTATGATCTTTTGTCTGTTGGTTTTCCATGTGCTCGTAGCTAGCTACATTTTAACTTGTGTAGCAACACTTTCTAATGAAGATTTACGTAATAAAATTGACTTATTTAAGACTGTATACATAAATGTATAAATAATATGAAAAAATATGCAGGATAAGCTGTTTAACTCTAAATGCTGAACAACAACAAAAAACGACAAAAAATAGTAAATGCAGTCCTCTGTGTGTCATTCAGTCCTCAAAAAAAAATAAAGATAGAAATTTATTTCCTTAAAAATGTATTTCAGAAAAGGATGGAGTGTTTGTTCAAATGGATATTTTCTAAATGGTCTCTATCGCACAAACGGACACCACTTACATAACCTCGAAGAGGGAAAATGTTGCAAACCAGTCAATCATCCCGACAAGTATAATGATTGTTACCATGAAAATATCAAGAATGATTTCAACAAAAAAGGATGGACAGTGTGTAAAAAAGATGGCTACTACGTCACTGGGTTAAGACGAGATTCTGGGGATTGGCTAAAGGATATTGACAGTTTTAAATGCTGTAAAATGTGGAGTGGTAAGAATCACAAAAACTAATTTTTTTTTAATCATTAAGTAAAAGTAAATGCTTCATTATCTCTGTTTGTGTAGGTTGAAGCTCCATGCCAACCACGTGATAAATAAGCAAGTAATGATTTTATAAAAAAAAGTTGTTGTTGTAGTTAGAAACCGTTATTTCAGTTATTTTGTAAACTCATTTTTCAAATAAAACTTTGATACAAAAGGAATGTGGATATTTTTAACTTTTCATACCACAAATGGCATGTCCATGAAGTTTTAACGCAAGATTCCCTTCATTTCTATAATCATACTTGTCTGTATAGTTTAATTGTATGATGATACATGTATATGGCCTTCACTATTTTGTTCGTGAGAACAGTTGCGATAATAATATTCAAAATTGTGTATTTGTTATTTGTTAAAAATCAGCTACAGTATCACTCCTACTTAGCGAGAAAATTATAATTTTTCACTACACATATGGCATAAAAAAGTAGAATCTTATAAACGACCATATGCGATGTCATTGATCTATTGCTCTGAAATGGAGCTATAGTATAACAATTTAATTTTTTTTATCGATAATTACTATAAATTATTTCGTCGATTTATGAGTCAGAAAATGGGAAAGCTGAATATTCTCGCAAACTAAAAACAAATAAATCGTCGTAAACAATGTAAGAAGTGATTTCAATTTCATCAAAATTTAAACCAAGAAACATAGCTACTCGTTATAGGAAACAAACAAACATCAATTTATTATCATACTAGAGAGGTTACTAAAAATTGACCTCTTTGTTTTTAGAATTAATATCAATCTATTCAATACCAATTTTAGGCTTTTTTGCAATGGGTTGATTTCTTAGATAGAAACTTCTGGTTTGATGTCGTTCAGCAAGGCTAAGTGCAACATTAGTGAAGTTTCCAAGGTATGAAGCCAATCTTTTAAAGTAACTGTGCTTTGCTTCGTATCGCATGCACCAGCTCCGAATCATTGGTCCAAATCTGAAAAAATCAAGGACTCATGTTAGCTAGAGGGAAACCAATGATGTAACTTTTACATGCATTTTCAGTTACATACCACATTTTCATTAATAAACTAAGATACAAACCAGCAAAATCATACCTGTAAACATGAGCTGGGTAATGAACCAAGTAATGCATCTTGGGTATAACTGAAAGCCAGGATAAAGCTGGGTGAATTTCCACAAAATTCCTCCAGGTATGCTTCCAGGATAGCAGGTTCATCAGTGTTTGTGATTGGTGAAAAAACAATGTCAACAATTTTAAGGAGCAACAGAAAATATATCCACTTTTCTTCATCCTGAGGAATGGCATTGCCGTGAGCTGAAGGAAGGAATTTTCCATGGCTCGAAGCAACGGGTCGAATGCTCAATAAAATTATTTGTAAAATCCGGAGAAACTTTTATTTTTAAACAAATTATAACTTGTATAATTTTGTATTAAACTTTTTCTGCCTATATCTGTCCAATAAATTACTTTACGAGGAAACAGACAGATAGGTAGAAACTATAGTGAAAGTAACGTAATGAGTTATTCAAAGAAACGTGTAGGAAAATCTAAACTGTAAGAGAAAGTGAACTTTAGAAACAACAATATGGTTTCGTAACATGAATTATTAACAGTCTGAAAATTTATGTAAATGAAAGACACAAAACAACAAGTTGTGATTAAGGAATAAAATAATTATAGGGAAAAAATCAGAGCATTAAACAATGGACAATGTGGTAATGAAGGAAGTGATGCAGCACGTGTGTATAATTGAGTATATCTGTCAAAATTTAGGGAATTCAAATGTAAGCATGCAACTTGGCAAAAGGAAAATAAAGGAAGAGATATACAGATCCATGCCGGAACGAGACCAAAATCCTTGTAGCGGTGCTTGAACCAGAGTTGTTGGCGTATGCGTCTGACGTTGCTTGCAAAACGTGAAACTAAAGGACTGAACAAACTGAAGGAACTCATACCAACAACAGTAAGTGATACTTTACTTTCTACGATACAAACTATTGCAGAGAAACGAGCAAACAAGACAGAGACACGACACCAAATCAAACAACAACAAAAACTTGAACGTTTAAAGCAAACTAAAACACGTACAAGACAAAAACATGACGATAACTGGGTGAGGCATATTTCTTCCCGATCATTAGACGAAACTGAAACGCGACTACTATCTTACGGACTAGAACACTCCATAACACCTAGACGAATTCCGACTGAGACGATAGTATCAAGTGTCGAGGCTGTCTTAGGGAATCAAAGAGACTTGTCAGAGAACAAAAGACGAGATCAGAAGCAGGATAGCCTCCGCTTTGCAATCGTCCTCTATACGTGACAACAACTTGACAAAAGACGAACAACAAGCACTCAAACGACTAAAACACCACTACAACATCGTCATTTTACCAGCAGACAAAGGACGCGTGACTGTGGTCATGGACAGGAATGATTACTTAAACAAAATGGACACCCTCGTTAACGACAAACAAACGTACGAAAAACTCAAAAGAGACCCAACACCATCACTAGTACGCAAACCTGACAGCAAGATCTGCTCTATGAGAAAATCTAACATCATATCTGAACGTATTTACTATCGACTCAGATGTTCAGTACCACGACCACCCAGACTATACGGACTACCAAAACTTCACAAACCACAAATACCCATCCGAACAATTGTATCATTCTGTGGTTTGCCTACTTAAGGACTCTCAAAGTACTTGACTAAAATACTGCAACCACTTACAAACAAATCAAAACACAAGCTACAATCCGCTGAAACTTTCATTAAAAAACTGTGCACTATTTAAATACTGGACAACAATTTACTAGTGTCTTTTGATAAGAAATCACTGTTCACCTGTATTCCACTTAATCTGGCACTTACTTGTACAAAAACCCTCATTACAAACACCACGGACGAACTGCCATTAACGACAGAAGACATTATGGAGCTACTGGAGCTCTGCCTCACCTTACGACATACAAACATGCACTACCTTTTTGGTTTTACTACGTAGATGACACAATCACAGCACTACATGCATACGAGATTGATGACTTTCACACTCACATCAACAAACAGCCACATACAATTTACCAAAGATGTCGAAGAAAACGGAACTCTTCCTTTCCTCGACTGTTTGGTAAAACATCACAATCAAAAACTACGAACAACAGTTTATCGCAAGCCAACACATACTGACTGACTACTAGACCAATCATCTTACAACCCTACATTACACAAAGCCACCACAATCAGAACATTAACAAGACGGGCGCAAATCATATGTGATTCACCGAACGCTCTACACAATGAAAACAACTGCAAACCCAACGAACCCAACGAAACGAACAACTCAGTGACAACAGCAACGATACCTTACATCAAAAGTACGTCTGAAACTATCTCGCGCATCTTACGACCATACAACATACGTATCGCACATAAACCATCACAACGGTACGACAAGTACTAACGAACATAAAGGACATGAACAACCCAACGAACGACAAGGTGCAGTCTACAAAATAAACTGCTCCGACTGCCACGCCTCCTATATCAGGGAAACTGGCAGGAACTTAAACATTACACTTACTGAACACAAACGAGCTACTAAGAAACAAGACAAAACTATTCCACTGCCAAACATCACCGAATCACAAAGCACAACATTGGCTGGGACTCGGCAAAATGCATTACTTACAGTGCTGACTATAGACAACGGCTTACATTAGAAAATTGGTACACCAACTTGGAACAAACCCCCCTGAAAAGATCCCAGAAATTACCGGCACCTTACAAACGACTTATTCACAATACAAACGAACGATCAACTAAAAACAATACACTTCACACTAATTCACAATGACAATACACAATTGACACCCACACATTACAACTAATAACATCAAACCCAAATCACACATCACAAATAAAAATAAAAAATTTCACTTCACAATAATTCACAATGACAATACACATTTCATGTACAAATAATACCATGACGTAAAAATCAGATAACAAATACGACTAACCTGACGTTTACTCCTCATTTGACTCTGAAGATGACTACCGCTAAGGTTGTCGATATGTCAGTAAACCACAACAAAAACAGTCCTTCTCAGGATTATACCAACCTGGACGATCGACATTTACAAACATGTAACGATACTCCCGGTTTCAAATCATTTATTTTAATTTACTTCAAAAATTTCAGCTTGATAAAGGCGCTATTTGATCTATAGACTAATTCTACGTATCATCATTTTATTTATGCAAAAAAGTTATTCTATTATCTTAGGAAGAAAAGTATGTTCAGAATTTTTTTTATCTCCAAGAACAAAGGTACCTACACGTACATCGCTGCTTTTTATTACAGAAAACATATTTCGTAATTGTCAGTACAGTACATAATTGAGAAGTAGACGTTAATTAAGGGATATAGATAATCGTTGTTTTCCATGAAGCCCATGGATGGTTTGCTTATGATACCTGAAGAAACAGAAGTATAAAACGTTTAACGTCGTCTTAACTTATAAGTGCATAATAAAGGCACAGTGTCAAAAGAAGTTAATCGAAACATTGCTTGGTTTAGTTTATAAGAAGAACTCTTGTAAAAAAGATAAAACTCGAAAGCAAAAAACCCCCGTTTTCGGTCCATGCTTCCCGATACCTTTTAAAGCGTAAGGCACTAGAACGCTGCATGTTAACGTTTCGGTAGGAGATTTCGGCCCCTTCCACGCTATCCTACTTGGGGATGTCAATAGCAAGCTTCAGCCCATCAGACCCCGAGATCACCTGCGATAGGCTTTGCTTGGGGTACGCAGGGAGAGTGCGGTCGCGACCCGAAACGTCTGGACCCCTAAGCCACTGCATACATATCGCACCCAGCTTCCACTGCTAGTTGACATATATTATACATATATTTAGCTTTATATTTATATACATAAATTCAAAGACTTTACGATAGTTGTGGTATTATCGACGTTACTACTGCGCATGCCCAGACAATTTCTTTAATATTTTGGGACTAAGTGAGCTAAATGCCACAACTTTAGTGGAAGTACATATGGCTAGTCGTTGCCATGACTACAAACAGTTAGTTGAGTGGATTGCGCATGCGCAAGTGCATTGCTGATGATTTCTTTATTAAATTGTTACTAAGCATGCTATTTACCTCAAAATCAGTGCTAGTTGATGGAGTGTGGATGCAGTTGGTCGTTGCCATGATCATCAATTTGGGCAGCTGGTCAAGTTGACTGCGCATGCGCAGATGATTTATCTGAAAATTTGTGACTGAGCAAGCTAATCATCGTAATCGGTACTGGTACATACAGTTAGTCATTGCCATGAACATGAATTCGGAGAGTTGGTAGAGATGATTAGGCTTACGCGCAGAAGGGTCGCAAGTGTCGGGGCCTTTCATTTTTTTCTCCTCGCGTATGTTGTGCCGCGCATATCGGCATCAATTATTCCAGCAAGATACTTAGGGCTTTTTTCTTGTTCCCAACCACTGAAATGACACGACGTCATTTCTTATATTGAAATATTTTCGATTTTATTGTGAAGAAATGACTTCGTGTAATTGCAGTTGTTGGAAACAAGTGAAAAACCCTAAGTATCTTCCTGGAATGATGGCGGACCTAAGGACGCGGTGTACACTTCTAAGGAGTGGCCCTTCCGTTTAATATTTATCATGTGGTAAGACTCACATACTATGTTTAAATTTAAGTACATATTCTGGGATTCCAACCAACCTTCAAGGAATTATCAAATAATGTGGCTCGCCAACGTAGGCTGCTGGCAACAATAGCATAAAATATTCATTTGTATTGATCCAAACATGGCAGTCTTGACGCAACATACGCACCAAGAATATTTCATTTACAAATTTTAAATAGGCAGATTGCGCCAATAACACTGTCGTGGTCTTGTTGAATTTTTCACTTGTGGTTTAAATAATTGTCTTGGGTTAAAGCAGTTTACGCGTTCTCAAACGATTTAGCCAATAATTTAATTAAACTAAGACTTCGTTTACATTGCACCGGATTGCTACCAGGGAAGGTTTATTTTCTATGTATTAAAAGTCGGCGATAACGTCCAATATCAGAGAAACAATAAAATAGATTGAATCTATCAACTCAATAAAAATTTAATCCAACCAGTTACCCCCTTTAAAGCAAATGAAGATGTTGTGATGAGCACATCCGGTATAGCGGAAACGCAGCTTAGATGAAAGAATGCAACTTCAGGTCGGAAAATTAATGGGACGACTGTTTCCATTGAAAAAGAGTTTAATAAATTAACGCTCATATACAAACATTTTATGATTAAACTGTTACAATTTGACTTACAGCTAAAATTATTCAACGTGGAATTATATCCCTCGTAATATTTATCATTTTTTTAACAGTTCACCATCGATTCACATATTATACAGGCAAAGCATAAAAACAATCGCGTCATCTTTAGCCAAAGTCTCCAGTCCTTAATGGAAACTAATGAAACAGATTGAGAAAAGGACAAAATGAGAAGGATCTGGAACTTACATTATTGTGCTATTTCTGCACTGGTTTTCAGATGACATAATTTGTTGTGATTTGAGTAAGTTCCTTTGTGGCAATTAGTCAGTAAAAGGCTGCTTTAGTTGGCTGGAAGTGTTTCAAATCTGGTTTTTAAAAGAATTCGACAATCGTGTCATCCATAAAAACCAATTTACAGATAATCATGATTTAGGTATTCATACTGCAGAACAATGAAACATAGCAAACTACAAAGTAAATGGTTTGAACCCGGGAGTATCGTTATATGTTTGTAAATGATGATCGTCCAGGTTAATAAAGTCCTGAGAAGGACTGTTTTTGATGTTGTTGACTGACGTTTCGACAACCTTAGCGGTAGTCATCTTCAGAGTCATTTACAAACATATAGCAAACTACAAGAAATTATGTCATGTGAAAACAAGTCCTATCCCATTTTTCTCTGTTGTGCATAAACATTGGATTCGTTTGCAACAATTTGTGGGGTTCTTCAGTTTATCCCAAAGAGTCATGAAAGGTGATGATCATTCTGCTGATTCCGTAGATGAATAATTTGTTTTATTATCCTCAAGTACAACAGCATCTCTCATAACAAAATCATGTGGAGTAAACATATTTTCGTGTAAGTTTGTGTCCTTTGAAAATTCACGGGAAATTTCATCTTCATTTTGTTGCCTAGATAACGTGACAAATTCGTCATGTAAGCCTGACTGAAGGCACCAAACAGAACCCATCCTATCCATTGATACCAAATCATTAGAATTACCAGCATCTGCGCAATCTTTAATGTCTTTTTTTCTTGCTTGCTCAGCATAATTTCTCTGCGCAACAAAGGGTTTTTACGAGGACGTCCACGTTTTCGCTTTAAAATCACATTGTTGCGCCTCTTCTTTGCGCTGACAACTGTCCGTCGTTTAGTCTTAGGCTTAAATCCCACAAGAAACTATAATTCAGAACACGGATTTGTGTGAAATAATAATTGATCATTGACATTAGCAGATTCGGAGATATTGTCTATTGTCGTAGTAAGGATGGGTAAATCTTCCTTGTCAGCAGGATTTTCACAGCATTCAACACCCGAGTCATATGAACATGTGGCGCCGTCGGCAAGAAATTCTAAACAAAAAAGACAGTGTGCATTTGGCATACTTAATTGTTGTTTACGTACATGATACGAAATTTTGTTGCCTTAAATAAAAGATCTTCGAAAAATGTAATGGACTCTCTTTCTTACATTAAAGTTTGCATGCTTAGACTGCGTTCACATAAGAACGGAACAAAACTCTGGCAGTATAGTTTCATACCGTTTCACACTGTTAACAAGATACCTTAAGAGTTTTGCCCCGTTTTGTTATTGTGTTTGAACTACACTGGATTGATGGCGGCATTCAGTCTATTCGAGTCATAATTATTTGGAGTCTTTAAATTTTTGCGGACCATATTTATCGCAGTGACAGACGTGTAAAAAATATTCGCAGAAAAGTATTGCGGAATTAAAGGTGATAAGGATAAAATCTTCATTCCGTCAATTATGACGCTACTATTCAAAACGTATTTTCAAATGGAAAATATCAACCACAGATACTGTGAAAAACAATAACAAAACATCACAGCAAGTACTAGTTTATTTCGAGGAATTCAACTGGTTACATGCAATAATTTACACGAGTTTCTCCTTGGAAGTTTTCGGGATTTGTACGTAAACCTATTTATAGAATCCATTAAATTTTCTAAAAAAGGACGTTCGAAATAATGTTTCATGTATGTATGTCTTTTACATCTATGATTAATACTGAAAAACATTTGAGCATATAAATGCATTGCAGCATTGTTAATCAACTTTTTTTCTTAACACTTTTGCTAGATGCTGTCAATCTTTACTTTCAAGAAATCAAGTTGTTGCCTCATTTTTTGCTTTTTTTCAACTCTATTGTCTATGCAGCTTATGCTGAACATTATGAATGATTCACTTACTATGCTTGTGTACTTTCATATACAAGAAGTGACTTTTTGTTGAAAACATTGTCTGCCCAACATACATTTTTATCAAACAGGTTTGATTGTTGATGAATAAAAAATGTAATCACAACGTTTGAATTGATTGCTAAAAAAATTACTGGCTCATTGCTCTTGTCAACTTAGTTTTACTTTAATCTTGAGCAATGGTTTGCCCTACTTCATATAGTGGTTGGCTTAGCAAACTGAGCCTTGAATAAATTTCTATTTTTGTAATTTAAGACCTTGAGCAAGTTGCTTTAACTTTGTTAAAAACTGAACTGAGCTTCATAAAGGTCCGATGCTTATAAATTCAGATATTTAGAGTAATCTCTACTTTGTTTATCGTAAAATCATTTCCAAAATTCAAAATCGTATTAGCGAGTTGCTTCTTTTTTTAAGGAACAAGTTCTATTTATGCCACTTTAGCAGTTTAAGATTCTTATTAAAATTAAATAAAAGAGGCAGTTATAGTAATTTTCACAATATAGTTGCTTTTTAAAGCTTTTTATAGCGTATATGTTTGTAAATATTGAGCCTTTTCATTTAGATATGTTTACGCGGAACATTAGATCTATAAATTAATTTTACATTTTGTCATTTTATTTAGGGATTTTTTGTTGTCAATGTGTGGCTTTTTCCCTTACAAGAATTCTTTTCATAAAAGGCATGACAACTTAAAAGTACACGCAATGTCTTTTTAAAAACTTGATGTATTTTCTATTGTTCTTTATTTTGAGATTCTACAATTTATTTCAAAGTTTTGATTCCGTAGAGTTGGACACATATCTAATTTGCTATTTTTTCAACTGAATAAACTGCAGACTGAGTTTTTGAAAATTTGTACTGACAATTGCCAAATATGTTTTCTGTAATAAAAAGCATCGATGTACGTATACGTACCTTAGTTCTTGGTGTAGCAAATTTCTCCTTTGCACGTTAGCACAAAGCAGTTATGTGTCCGCCGGTTCTCAATGGGACTGTATACTATCTAAAGCTAGCGCGCAGTCAAACAGAACTCTCAAATGTCATCAATTGAATTTTCTAGTCAAAGTTATACATCAATTCAATTCATGCTCCTTACTCTTTCACAGGCATCAACAAAAGACAATGCCGTCTTAATGTGATCCTTCTAAAATACTCAATTATCATAAGTTCCTTTTTCCGCTTCAACGATAAGCTCCTAGTCTCAAATAACAATCAAAATTTATTTACCTAATTTCCGACACACTTCACCTTTCAAGCCTTTAAGTCAAACATAACTTTTGTTCGCCAACATGCATCCACAGCTGCAGCCCTTCTGGGTCTTCTATTACTTCCTGCCATGCTCTCCTTTTCACCATCTTCTTATTTCTCACTACCTTGCGCTCCGTTATCATGTACCCTTACATCTATCTCAAGTGGATACGAATTTTGCAGAGCCCTACTTATATACTGAGGCCTTCCTTTACTGACAACTCTGACTTCTGCTCCTCCAACTATATCATCCTTTCCTACGACTAATCTCTCAATTTTCGTTGTTTTCCAAATCCCTCTTTTTAAACTAAACTTTCGTCAAAAAGAAGAACGACATCACCTACTTTTGGACAAAAACTGCCCTTAACATTTCCGACCTTATGGTATTCTTTTAAATTTGTTAAGTACTCCTTCCTCTACCTTGACCAATAATGTGTCCTCAATTTCGCTAAGTATCTAAACCTACGTTTTATCTCTCCTTCATCTTTATCCCTAATAGCGTTTTGAAATTCTTCGTCTGGAATAGATGCTAATCGTCTTCCAAACATGAGATGGGAAGGATTCAGCTCATTTACATTTACTTAATCATCGTACACATGCGTCAATGTTCTGGAGTTTAACGTACCTTCTACATCAACAAATGTCGTCAACAGTTCTTACCTATTCAATTTAGCATTTTCCAATATCTTCCTCAGACAACCTTTCACCAACGCTACCATTCTTTCAAAAAATCCACCCCACCAAGGTTTCCTTGCCAAATTAATATTCCACACCAACATATTACCTTCCAAAAATGATTTCACCTCCTTGCTATCATAAATCCCCTTCAATGCTTTCTCAGTTGCTTTTAACGTCTTGGCATTGTCCGAAACCATTAGCGAAGGTGTTCCCCTTTGAGTGGTGAACTTTCGCATGCAATTCAAAAAACAACGTGCACATAAACTATCCACTAAATCAAGATGAATTGCTCTTGTCACACAGCAAGAAAATAATGCATTGCACACCTTCACCATCTGCCCACCTTCTTTTGAAAGCAATGGTCCCGCCAAATCCACACCTACCTTACAAAAGTGAGAGGAATATTTTACTCTAAGGTCTGGTAGATCTGCTTGCACTGGTGTTTTGTAAGCCTGGCCTGGATGCCTTCTACAATACATACAATTACAATCACCCTTTTCACATTCTGTCTATCTCAAGGCACCCAAAATTTGCTGCGTGGCTGAGGTAAGGTCGCTCTCATCCCACTATGGTGAGCCTTCCTATGGCAATCTTTAATGATTAATTCTGTTAAGTGGTGATCCTTAGGCAATAAAATTGCTTCCATTGCTTCTAACTCTAACTCTATATTGCCAAGTCTACCCTTACATCTAATCATTCCATTACGCTCCACTATGTTCAATTGTCTGACTATATGCTCATAATCACTACGTTTCCTTCCTTCTTTCTGAGCCCATTCTTTCAACACTTGCTCTGCTATCACCAGCTGTGATACTCTCAATGCTCCCGTATTCTCTGCCTCATGCTTAACTTTTGCCTTCAAATTGTCTACAAACCGTTGAAAAAATGCCATTACCATTACAAGACTTTCTATATCACTGAAATCTCCAAACAACACTTTACTCCCTACTACCTGTGTTGCAACTAATGCAGTCCTTTTTACCTCGGTAAGACTTTCCTCTGTATCATTAACCTCTTTTGCTATTGGCTATTTGCATTGTGGACCTGACAATCACTTTGGTCCTTTCCACCAAAGCACACTTCCCTTTAATTGCGATGCTGCAACTCCCCTAGAACCTAAGTCAGCTGGGTTTTCTACACCTGGGCAATGTCTCCAATCATTCTTTCTGCTTAATTTTAAAATTTCGTTAACTCTATGGCGTGAAAATTGTTTCCATTCTTCCTTATTACTGATCCAGCACAATGCAGTCATACTCTCTAACCAAGAGTATGTTCCTATAAACTGTACGTATCCTCCCAACACTGACTTCACTGTGTCCATTAACACTGCCAGTATCCCAGCCGACATAAGTTCTAATCTGGGAATGGTCTGCGATTTCAATGGAGCTATCCTCGTTTTCGCAGTAAGTAATTCTACATGATAAGCCACATTTAGTTCTGTTACGAAATATATTACTGCACAGTATGTCTTCAGCCTGGCATCTGCACACCCATGCAAATAACACTTTGTCTCACCAATCAAACTACCATAAACACATCTCGTCACTACTAAGTCTCTTACTTCCTCTTACTCTTCTATCCACACCTCCCACCGTTTCCTCATGTCACCATCCAACTCTTTATCCCATTCAATATTCTCAATACACAACTCCTGAAACAATAACTTAACACAAACTATGATTGGGCTTACAATACCCAACGGGTCAAATAATCCTGCAAGTACACTTAGTATGTTTCGCTTACTAGGAATGAGTGTTTTTGCTCTTTCAGCCAATTTCCACAGGTTAAACACAGATTGATCTGATTTACACACACATCCCAGTCTCAGTACTTTCTAAAAACTTCCACTACTACTATTTTCCTCAACAGATGCTTTTGCGTAAGTTTGATCATCAACCACATTCTTCATAACTACATCCACCTTTCTCCCTTCTAAATTGCTTCCTTTTCCCCTTTCTATTTCTCTAAAAATACTCTCATCATTACTGAGCCACGTCCTAAGGTTAAATCCCCGTGCAGCCATTCGCTTACTTGCTGTCTCATATAACCTTTTAATCTTTTCAAGCTTACATTAAAATTTTAGAATCTAATCTGTGTCCTTCTTCCAAAGCAATTTAACACTGTATCTTTTACGATTAAACACAATAGAATCCTTCAAAGACTCGTGAATCTCGTCTTCTTTAACTATTCCTATAGTTTCAAAATCCCATAAGTGATCGACATTCATATCCAAATTTAAATTGCTAGAGCTTTCATGAGCAATGAAGTTTACTTGAGTGTGCAAGTTATCTAAATCGTTTCTAGCTTTTATGGACCAGGACAACACCCAACCTCATTTAGTAGACACAGCCACCGGTTCATCTACTTGTCCCTGAACAACATTTTCTTCCTGAAACCACCAAAAATAAACAGCCCCCACAAAAACCTCAATTTCCAAAACATCCTTATCCTTGCAAACATCTGAAAACCTCAGACCTTTTAAATGAGAATAATCCCTTTTTCTCAACTCCACATGTTCATTTCTTAGTTGAGATATACAGTCTACACTATATGCTTCAATATTCACACACTCTCCCCCCGTAACTGAAGTTAACTCTAATTGAAACACTTCTCGCGATTTACCTTTAGCCTTCTCTTGAGCAAATGATTTGATTTCTACCCATTCCTTTCTAATAGACCGAATACCTGCCCTCTGCGTTATCTTTCTTTTCACAAATGACTTGTGACTACCTGCATCACATAAGACTCTGACTCTAACTTTTCCCTCATGTCCCTTAATAAAAGCTTGTGCTGTCTGTAATGCTATACTACAATGAGATCCCAAAATAGAATGGTTGGTTTGAACATCGCCTGAAAGAATCCCATTGGCTCCCAAATTGACCTATGGTGTGGATTCCCACATGCATTACATTTATTATTATTATTACAATTTTTACTGACATGTCCTTTCTTCAAGCAAAGAAAACATATTCCGTACTTACAAATCGGCTGTTTTCTCTCGTTTACATTAATGACTTTCTTACTTTTCTCCGGTTTGTGCTCCCCGAGACAATAAACGCAGTTTCGTGCTGCTTTATCGTTTGTTGGCCACTCGTTGCAACCTTCGTGTTTTGCGTGAAGCGCTGACGCCGACCCGATTTGTCTACAATGTCTCGATCTTTCTCGTTGTTTCTCCCCGTCATTTCCCTTCCTCTTTTCTCCATTCGGCTTGTGAGCTTCTCGAATCTCTAACTTTTTAAGAATTGCATTCAACGCATCTTTCATTGACCACTCAGCGAAATCGTGGCCTCTTGTAATCGTCAGTCAAAAGGCGTCCGGTAACTTCGCAATAACTTCTGGAACTACGGTTACTGAATACGCGGCTTCGTCCACTCTTAGGGCCTTTTACCCACGGTAGTTCGTCTCACAGGTTTTGTATAATCACCGTAGATTGTCAATACCTCCTTCGTCCGTTATGGATTTAACATTCATCAGCTCCTGGATGTGTGCTTTCTGGATCACGTTCCTTTTGCCGCATCTACCTTTCAATAATTCTACTGCTTCGTGATAGTTCGCCGGAGTTAACGCAAATCCCGATTTTGTCCATCTTGCGGGTTGAGTAAAAGACTCCTCAAGTACGCAAACTTTTCTACGTCCGCCAATCCATCATTGCTATACTGTCGAACGAATCCCAAAACTCTTGCCATTGCTGTAACCGTCCGCTAAATTTCTTTACTTCCAGCTTTGGGAGTTTTGCTCGAATAACTATTTGCGTCTCACTACTTGAACTGCTATTCAATGTGTCGTTCAATGTCCTTGTTGCCGTTTCAACTGGAGAATTGACTCCTTGACGATATCATTTGAATCCAAAATTAGTCTCTCGAATTCCGCTCGTATTCATCCGCATCTTCTATTTCTTTACCCAGTTCTTTTTCCACATTTTCTTCGATTATTTTGCTCAGGAGTTCGATAAACGTTTCATCAGACTTACAATGTTGCAATTTTATCATTTAACCCGTCTCGTAATTGTTTCAATTCATTTCTTTCGATCTCACCGTTTGTTCCTCTTATCTTGTCTTTCAATTTACTGGCGATTTTTCTTGCCGATCCTCTATGTCTTGTGTTTCATTGTTAAGCAGTTTGAATACCTAAATGATGATTATCAAAAAAATGGTTTTTATGGATGACACAGTTGTCGAATTCTTTTGAAAACCAGATTTGAAACACATCCAGCAAACTAAAACAGCATTTTACTTACTAAAAGCCACAAAGGAACTTACTCAAATCACAACAAATTATGTCATCAGAAAACCTGCGCAACATCACTTGTATAGACAGCAAGTTTGAAGGGGCGTTGAAAATCTGGAGCGGACAAAACCGGGGAATGTTGTAATAGGGCTTTTAGCTGGTCAAAAGCATTCTGGCATGAAGTTGTCCAAGTAAAATTAACATTTTAAATTGGTCAACGGTTCGGTTATTGTTGAAAAGTTTGGGCAAAATTTTCGATAATATACAGCCATACCGAGAAAACGCATTAAGTATTTCTTTGAAGTAGGCTGAGGAAATTTGGAGATCGCTTCGACCTTAGAATTTGGAGATCGCTCCGACTACATGTCCAAGATATGTCACATGACCACATCCAAATTCGCTTTTCGCAAGATTGATGGTGAGACGAGCCTCACATAACCTTCGAAAAAACTGCCGCATTATTTTCAGATGTTCTTCCCATGTATCACTATAAATAAATACATCATCAATATACGCTTCACATCCTTTGATGTCCATTATGATGTGATTAATCAAGCGTTGGAATGTCGCTGGAGAGTTTTTCATACCAAATGGCATGACATTATACTGAAAAAGTCCCTTGGGTGTAACGAATGCAGATGTTTCTTTTGCTCTGTCGCTCAATGGTATCTGCCAAAATCCTTTCAGAAGATCGAATTTGGAAACAAACTTTGCATTACCAATTTTGTCAACACAATCATCCATACGTGGAATGGGAAAGGTATCGGTTTTAGTAACAGTGTTTACTTTTCTATAATCCGTGCACATTCTATAAGTGCCATCAGGTTTGAGAACCAAAATACATGGTGAACACCAACTGCTGTGGCTGGGTTCAATTAAATCTTGCTCGAGTAGATAGTCGATTTCTTTATTGAGGTATTTTTCTTTTGTAGGATTAAGACGGTATGGGTGCTGTTTTAAAGGTACTGCATCGCCTACATCCCATCATGTACAATAAGGTGACTTCGGGAGGGCATATCAGGAAATAACTCGAGATGTTGGTTGAGGAGATTTTCTATATCAGCTTTCTGTGTTGGACTAAGATGAGTGAGTTTGGAAGGAATATTCTTCAAGATTTCAGAGTTGCTCAGCTTACTCGCTGTGTCAGTTAAAGATGGAAGTTCTTCCTCAGATTTATTACTTACTACACTTCCTACATTCTGTTTCCGTTCTCTTTTTCTATCGAAATAAGGCTTTAACATATTTACATGGCATAGCTGATTTTCTTACGCCTATCTGGAGTTATGATGACATAGTTCAAATCACTCACTTTCTTCTCAATAACATACGGACCATAATATCTAGCCTGAAGACGTGTTCCTGGTATTTTCACTTGTTGGAATAAGCCAGACATGAAATTTGAACTTTGATCGGACTGAATTGATTTTGGAAGTCCAACAAGCGTAAAAAATTTGGTCAAAGCTTGTACAATAGTTTTAGCTCGAATATTTCGCAAAAGAATCGCTTCTGGAAATCTAGTTGAAGCGCACATAATAGCTAATAGATATTCGTTTCCCTTTTTGGTTTTTGGTAGTGGTCCTACGCAATCAATGAGAACTCGACTAAACGGTTCTTCAAATGCTGGAATTGGCTGTAGAGGTGCTTTTGGAATAGTTTGATTTGGTTTACCCACTACTTGTCAGACATGGCAAGTTTTACAAAACTCTGCAACATCCTTCCTTAGTCCTGGCCAATAAAAATGTGTAATGATTTTATTATAAGTTTTATTTATCCCTAAATGTCCTGAAAGTGGGGTTTCATGCGCTAGACTTAGAATGACATGATGATATGCTTTAGGTGCAACTATCTCATATCGATACGCCCATTCATCGTCTACCGAAGTGTTCGGTGGTCGCCATTTCCTCATTAATACACCATTCCTAATATAATAACAAACGGGATCGCTTTTGACATCTGCTTCTTCCGAAGCCTTGTGATAAAGTGTTGAAATTTTGGGGTCATTTTGTTGTTTCTCGATAATATCTGACTTAGATATACTGCCTTGCTCTATAAAGCAAATTTTTTAAGGTTTTTGGTTTTCAAAAATATCGTGACTTTCGTCTTGTCGTTTTTTTAAAGCTCTTGTTATTGCACATGAAGGATATAAATCAGGAATTACTTGCTCAGTGAGGTTAGATTGTTGTGTGAAAACTGGTTTGTTGCTTAAAATGGGACCTGCTTGTACCTTTTCCCCTGCCAAATCATTGCCTAGTAATAGATGAATTCCAGCAAAGGGAAAGGTGTTGATAACACCTATCACAACATCACCTTTTATAAGATCAGATTGCAATTTGATATTGTAAGGGGATTGATTCGTATTCAGTGGAACTTATGCCACGAATTAACACATTCTTTCCTGAGTATGACTGTTCGGAAAATGGCAAAGTATTGCCCAACATTACTGATTGTGAAGCTCCTGTATCTCGGAGTATTTTAATTGGAACATAAACTGGTTGACGGTTGGAGTTAACTGTGACATTACCATCATGAATAAAAGGTTTAAAAGTTTCCATATCACTCTCACTGAAATCTTTGTGCTTGGTTGTTGTGATATTATGGTGTAGTGTTTCATGCGGTAATGCTTTGTTCGGATTCTCCTGTGCATTTTACGAGTGGTTTTGTGTACAGATTTAGTTTTGTTGTATATATTTTGATCGGATCTTGAAAGAATTCCCGTCGGTTTTGATGGTGGTCTGTTTGATTTCAACAAATAACATTCAGATTTTGTGTGCCCTTTTCGTTTGCAATAATCGCAAATTACTTGTCGAAATGCGGAATTACCGGGTGAATATTGCTTTCCTTGGTATTGCATGCTTTGGAAATTTTGTTTTGTTTGACTTCCGTTTTTTGCGCAAAAGATGGAAAATAAACGTATTTTGTCAAAATAGGTCGATTGGAGAAGAAAAATTTATAAAAAATCGGCGTAATGTTTGAAAAACTTAAAAGTTGTAATACAATCCTAGTACGCCATCTTGGACTACTCTTGGATTATATGGTGTCCTCGCGAATGGGATGCGTTACCAACCTATGTCTACTAAATCTAAGATCATCGATGATGCGTTATCCAGTATTATTTACATATCAATGCGTATAACTAGTATATACGTCAGAAACCTAGGTTTATTATTTCTATGGTTAGATTGAAATTTTATTGATCGTGGGCTTAGATGCATCAGTCTGCATTGATTTTCCACAGAAGGGCCACCAAATTGTGCACCGCATCCTCATGGATGCCAATATTCCAGCAAGATATTTAGACATTTTCATTTGTTTCCAACCTCAGGAACAACATGATATCATCTCTTTGTAATGAAATTGATAATATTTCAATATAAGAAATGACGCCATGTCGTTTTGACGGTTGTAAATAAGCGAAAAACCACAAATATCTTGCTGAAATAATGGCATCCGACATGCGCAGCACAACATGCGCAAGGATAAAAATATGAAATGTTCCGACAGGAGTGACCCTTCTGTATATTCTTATTCTGTGGTTATGTTAAATCTTCCATGGTAATAAATGGATTTTGGCAGACGAGACTTTGGCAACGTGCTTATTTTCTGGAAATAAATCACAAACATTAACGTTAAATGAGAATACATTGGAGATGGCGAGAATGATTTTGTTATTACTTGTTGTGTCTGGCTTATTTTAGATAAAAAAAAACATGAAAAAGTTGCTTTGTTTGGAAACAATGCTATCAACAGGACTTTTCCTGTTTCTCTTGGCAAACAACTTTAAGAACAATTTTTGTGATTGTCAATCTACAGAAAATCAATATGACGAGCTTCTCTAAGATAAGAAGCTGTCCTGTTTATCAACTCTAAACCATATCATTATTCTTATAAATTCCTTAGTTATCGTTCAAGAGCAAATGTGACAACTCTAGCTTTCAGTTTCAAGAAGATGAAAAATTCAATTTTACAATTTTTAATTTAATTCGCATGATATCAGTGCTCACCCCATACATCTATGAGCACCAAAATTCAAATCATCTTTTAAGGGAACTGGAACTAATTGAAAATTAGTTAATTTTAATACAATGCAGCAAAAGACAAATTTTTTACCATTCAGTTAGTCTTAAAAGGAGAACAATACCAGTATTAGTTATCACTGTTCTTGCAGTAAAGTAATAGAAAAAGCACGAGGGCTGTCGCATAAACTTGTTTATTGAACTGACAACTAACTCCTACAAGCTTCGGGGTGTCTCATAAGGGGCAACTATCATTACACCCCCCTTCTTTCAATATGACTAAATTATAAACATAACTTGGCTCTAAAAGGAATACCAGGAAGATAAGAGATTTTTTTAACAGTCTATAAAGTGTTAATATTTGTAATCAAGACATTACATAGTCATTGTATTTAGTAGGTATTGTTCGGGTTCTTGTAGACCTTCTAAGTAGAGGAGTGGGTGAAGATGCTCCAGGTTCATCAACAGTGGTTTCTGATTCAGCCTGGTTATCATCATCTGTGCTCGGTAAGGCTGTTGTGGTGAAATCGGCTGTTGCCTCTGTCTTCAAGAGATGTCGCCTGTTGCGTCGATACTTTTGGCCATTCGGTGTTGAAACTATGTTGGAGCGAGGTGTTGTTGCGGGATATATTACTTTTGCTGGGACCCAAGTGTTGTTCTGACGTAGCCTTATACCTTCATTCTCCGTGAGTGGCGACAATGGTCTGGAGTTCTGGTCATAATAGTGTTTTTGTGTCTTTTGGCATCGTTTCAATTCTTTTGTAACATCTGTTGCTAGCTTGGGTTGTAGCAATTCATCGCAACACCATAGTTGTGATGACGTATACCACATACTTGTGACAGGGGTTTTTCTGTACTCAAGGAGACCAATATAGGGGTCTGAGGTTTTTTTAGGATCCTCTTCACAGTTTGCACAGCTTTTTCACTAAGCCCATTGGATTGTGGGTATGTGGGACTAGATGTGGTGATTTTGAGTACCCAGTTTTCTGCAAACCCTCTAAATTCTCTGCTGTTGAATGGCATGTTGTCTGATATGAGTTCTTGTGGTATACCATGACGTGCAAAAATTGACTTTGTGTGTGTGATGACAGTTTTTGCAGTTTTATTTGGTAACAGACTGACTTCGATGTACTTTGAGAAATAATCTACAATCACGAGGTGGGTTTTACATTGGTATTCGCATAGATCAGATGCCACGTTCTGCCAGGGAGCTCAGGTATCTCATGTGGTATCATGGGTTCCTTGTGGTTCTGGCTTCTAAAGGTAGCACAAAAAGTACAGTTAGATACAACAGTAATAATGTCCTTATTCATATCTGGCCAGTATATCACTGATCTAGCTCTATTCTTGCACTTTTCTATGCCCTGATGGCTTTCATGGATTAATTGTAGCATATCTTTCCTCATGGATAATGGAATGATGAGTCTGTTGTCTTTAAATAGAAGTCCTTCGGCCTCACTCAGTTCATATCTTACATTCTAGTAGGGTGTGATGCATGTTGGTACTGATTGTCGGTGTTTTGGCCAACCTTGCTTGATTGTCTCTTTTAGAGTTTGAAGGGTTTTATCTTCTTTGGTAGCAGCTTTGAGTTCAGCTATCTTCTCTGATGTCACCGGGATATTGGTGACTAATCTGTGAACCATGACTTCGATGTCATCATTGAGGTATAGTTGTTCACCGTCGGTCTTGATATATGCTCTAGAGAGAGTGTCAGCTATGAACATGTATTTTCCAGGAACATATTTCACTGTTACTTGATACTTCTGCAGTCTTATTAAGAGGCGTTAAATCCGGGGTGGAGCTTGGCATAGTGGCTTCGCCATTATTGCTTCCAGTGGTTTGTGGTTGCTTTCTACTATGATCTCTCGTCCATAAACATATTGGTTGAAGCGTTCGCATGCAAATACTATGGCGAGAAGTTCTTTCTCGATTTGTGCATACTGTGTTTCTGCATTATTAAGAGGTCTAGGTGCATAGATGACAGGATGTTCGTTTTGAATCAGACAAGCTCCAAGGCCCCCTTGTGATGCATCGACTTGGAGAGTTATTGGCTGGTCGTTGTCAAAGAACTTAAGAACAGGGCTGCTGGTTAGTGCTTCCTTTATCTTTGTAACAGCTTCATCATGTTCTGCCAGCCAGATCCATGCAATATCTTTCTTAAGCAATATCTATCTTAATGGGGCTGTAATTTCAGACATATCGAGTATGTATTGTGACAGGAAATTGACCATACCTAGTAAACGTTGTAGATCTTGCTTGTTCTGTGGTTTGGGCATCTCTAGGATTGCATTGATTTTTTCTGTATCTGGGTGGAACCCTTTGGCGTTTATAATGTTGCCCAGATATTTTACTTCTTTGACGCGTAGTTGGATTTTCTCTTTGTTGAACTTGATGTTTCGATCTCTGGCACGATCGAGGACTTTGATGAGGGTTTTGTCATGTTCTTCTTTGTCTTTAGCAGCGATGGTGATGTCGTCATAGACTGAAAGTACACCAGGGATATCTGAAAAATTATCATCAACCATTTTCTGCGCGACGTCAGATGCTGAACAGATTCCAAATGGCATCTGGTTAAATTTATATCTCCCAAATGGAGTGTGGAATGCGCAAATGTAAGAAGATTTTTCGTCAAGTTTCTTGTGCCAGTAGCAGCTTGTCATGTCAATTACAGTGAACAACTCAGTGCCATTGAGTTTATTTGAGATTTCTTCGGCTGACGGTGGGTTGTAGTACTCTCTTTTAATGGCTTGATTTAGATGTTTGGGATCTAGGCACCGTCGTAGCATTCCATTTCTTTTTTCTACTATGACCAGGTTGTTCACCCAGTCTGTAGCTAGGTCAACTTTGCCGATAATTCCTGTCTCCGTGAGATTTTCTAGTGTTGATTTCAAGCGTGGCATTAAACTTAGTGGGACTTTTCTTGGTGGATGAATTGTAGGTTTAGCATCACTTTTAATTTCGATGTGGTATTCACCATTGACGAGGCCAATACCTTTGAAAACATCTTGATACTCTATGAAAATGTTTTGTTCGGTTTGGTGAGTTTCACAGACATCATTTATGCTAATGAGGTTGAGGTCACGGCATGTTTGTAGACCAATCAGTGGCTTCGAGTTGTCGATTTCAACGACGTAGAATTCGCTATGAATTTTCTTGTTGCTGTGTTCGATGCTCATGTAGCATTTACCACTGGTACTTGGGTACTTGGGTACATTGGTACTTGGGTTCCTCCGTAGGCTTTTATTTTGGTGTTTGTCTGGTGAAGAGTTGGTTTGTCGTTTAGTGAAGTGAACACGCTGAGTGGCATTATATTACACTGAGCACCAGTTTTGATTTTGAAGCTGATGACTTTGTTGTTTACTTTAATGCTAGTGAGTATTTCGTTTCCGTTAGGCTTGTTTATTTCACCGAGGAAAATTTCTTCCTAGTTTTCAACACCGTCTTGAGTTTCTTGAGGGGCTTCTTCAGTTATTTCGTGGAGTTTATTTCTGGTAGAGTTAGCGAAGCACATTTTGGCGTAGTGGTTTTTGCCTTGACACTTTGAGCACTTTTGGCCGTAAGCTGGACATTGGTTAATCAGGTGATGTGTACCACAGCGTCTACAAGGTTTTCCTTTTTGTTGAGGGCTTCGCTTTTGGTAGCTAGCTCACGTAGTTTGGATGGCAGCTGCTCCGATTGGTTGTGTTGCTAGGTTTTTGACTTGTGTGTGGCTTGTCTCGCCTGCTCGGACGGTGTTGATGGCTTTGTCGAGGGTTAGAGTGTTATCTCGTAGGAGTCGTTCTCTTACGGAATTATTGTCGATTCCACATACGATTCGATCCCTTATCAGACTGTTTTGCAGCTCTCCGAACTCGCAGGTTCTTGCTTTATTTCGTAGGTCAACGAGGAAGACGTCGAGCGGTCGGCCATTTTGTGAGCATGTGCTGAACTTGTACCTTTCGTATGTGACATTTTTCTTTGGGGAGCAGTGTTCTTCGAATTTCTCGATAAGTGGGTCGATTTTACCTTCTTCTTCTTCGGTGAATGTGAATGTATCGTAAATCTCGAGGGCATCTTCGTCAATCATGTGGAGAAAGATTGCACACTGCGTGTCTTGATCTTTTGAAATGGCCCCGCTTGCTTTCGAGTAAATGTCCCATCTTTGTCGCCATTTCCGTCATCTTTCTGCGGCGTTTTCATCTAAGATGAGAGGCTCTAGAGGTTTTAAGTGGTCCATGATAAATTATTTTCTGACACCATGTAGTAAAGTAATACAAAATGCACGAGGGCTGTCGCGTAAACTTGTTTATTGAACTGACAACTAACTCCTACAAGCTTCGGGGTGTCCCATAAGGGGCAACTATCATTACAGTTCTAGTTCTTTTTGTCCGGAAACATGAGAAATCAAGCTCAAATAATTGTCAATACCCTCATTTTTATCGTAAAATTATCAATTTGCTTAAAAAAGCATAATTGTGACGTTACTGCAATAAATGCAATGTCATTTGGTATAACTAGGCGAAATAAATGGTGACTATCAACCACATATTCTGTGAAAGAGTTTTTTTTCTTTTAACTGTTAATTTTCATCAACGAACGTGACAAGCCAAAGTGCCAAACAACAAGTTTAAATAAATTTATGAGGTCATTTTTACCATTTCCATTTTAATATGATGAACATTAGTGTTTATGATTTATCCTATATTTCAATGAAAAAACATACATAAAATTTCTTGAAAACAAGAGCAAGACACAACACGAGCAGTTTTAATTGAAATATATAAGGACAGCAGAAGACCATACTGTGCAAATTGAGCGATGGTGAGGAGGATTTCGACAAGGAATAACTTTTTGTTTTTTTGTGACGATCAATATGTCCATTCATTTGATATGTTCTGTTCAAGAACGTTTTATACCGAGTAGCTATGTTTCTTGGTTTACTATTTTGATGAAATTGAAATCACTTCTTACATTGTTTACGATGATTTGTTTGTTTTTAGTTTGCGAGAATATTCAGCATCACATTTTTTGACGCATAAATCGACGAATTAATTTATAGTAATTATAGATAAAAAATTGAATTGTTATACTATAGCTCCATTTCATTGCAATAGATCAATGACATCGCATTTGGTCGTTTGTAAGATTCTACTTTTTTATGCCATATGTGTAGTGAAAAATTATTATTTTCTCGCTAAGTAGGAGTGATAGCTGATTTTTAACAAATAACAGATACACAATTTTGAATATTATTATCGCAACTGTTCTCACGAACATAAAAGTAAAGCCCATCTACGTGTATAATCATACAATAAAACTATACAGACAAGTGTGATTATAGAAATGAAGGGAATCTTGCGTTAAAACTTCGTGGACATGCAGTTTGTGCTATGAAAAGTCAAAAATATCCACATTCCTTTTGTATCAAAGCTTTATTTGAAAAACGAGTTAATAAAATAACTGAAATAACAGTTTCTAACTACAACAACAACTTTTTTTTATAAAATCATTACTTGGTTATTTATCAGGTAGTTGGCATAGGGCTTCAGCCTACACAAACAGAGATAATGAAACATTTAATTTTACTTAAATATTGAAAAAGAATTAGTTTTTGTGATTCTTACCACTCCACATTTTACAGCATTTAAAACTGTCAATGTCCTTTAGCCAATTCCCAGAATCTCGTCTTAATCCAGTGACGTAGTAGCCATCTTTTTTACATATTGTCCATCCTTTTTTGTTGAAATCACTTTTGATATATTCATGCTGACAGTTATCATAGTTTTCGGGATGATTGACTGGTTTGCAACATTTTCCCTGTTCGATGTTTTGTAAGTGTTCTCCCTTTGAGCGATAGAGACCATTTAGAAAATATCCATTTGAACAAACACTCCACCCTGTTCTGAAATATATTTTTAAGGCAATAAGTTTCTATCTTTATTTTTTTATGATTGAATGACACACACAGATGATTGCATTTACTATTTTTAATCGTTTTGGTTGTTGTTCAGCATTACGAGTTAAACAGCTTATCCTGCTTATTTTTTCATACAATTTATAGGTTTATGTATACAGTCTTAAATGCGTCAATTTAATTACGTAAATCTTCATTAGAAAAGTGTTGCTACACAAGTTAAAATGTAGCTAGCTACGAGCACATGGAAAACCAACAGACGAAAGATCGTAAAAAAAATTTTTCACTAAATTTAAGGACAACTTTTGTTCAAGACATTGCGCCTTGTGTTCAAGTTGCCACGTTAAGAGGCTAAGAATGATTCGGCTATTGGTTGCTACTAATACCATCAGTGTTCAAAATTAGGTAACAAAAACAATAAAGTACAAAACTTGATAAAAATCAAAATTGAAAGTTAGAATAGTAAGCACTATCCTGGATCAACCTGTAAATATTGATATGCATTTTTTACGTTAAACTAAACAATCGCAAAAGTTAATCATTTTAAATCATAGTGCAAGTAATGTATCCAAATTCCTTACGTTTCCTTCATTTTCTTAGTAGCAAGAACTGAGAAAATGAACCAACAGACAATTAACACCATTTAAAAGATTGATTCTGGGGAAAAATACTAACTTGTTGAAAGAGTCCCACCAGTCAGCATATTGGCAAATACTTTCCTGTCCAATATATATTGGACTAGATTTGCAGCATTTGGCTTCTTCAAGACGGTAAAGTCCATCATAGTTGGGACTTAATGTGCTGCGATATAAGCCAGTGATAAACTGGTTTGTGGTGTTACAAGTTGACCATCCTTGTTTGTCGAAAGATCCCCACCAATTTGCATTTACGCAGACAGGTTTAACGTTGACTAAATAAATAACGTAATTTATATTTAAAAATGAAAGGACAGAGCAATAATTCATTAAAGAAGTTTTTATTGTGTCTGAAAATAAAATCCTTGAAGCAACATTATTATTTGACAGTATTCATTGGTTGCATACAGAATGGAGGTAAAAAATAATCCTTTATTATGCGATTTTGTGCATAAGTAGCTTTGAAGTGGTTTTGAACGTTATTAAACTCTTGGCCCTTGCCAAGTGATCACAACTGGGGGGGGGAGGTTGAATGTCAAAATGAAGAGTGGAAACATCGTAATATGGAGATATATTGAAAAGACAAGTACATAAAAAGACTTATTTTATTTTGTTTTACTGCTTAAGAAGCATTAACAAGTATCTTTTAAAATAAAATTTTATCCGTTATCAACTTTATTATTCAAATCAATGAGACCATGCTGACAGAACAACACAAGCTTAAGATTATAAAAGATGAAAGTCATCAAAACAAATAATCAATACAAAACAAGTTGTCTTTTTTATACGTTTTGATAAAAACTCGTGCACGACGTAAAATTAATCAAAGGCAAAGCAGAAGTAAACGCTGCAAGATAAAACTAGATTACAAGCACAAAAGTCAGTAAAACATAGAATAATTTTATGGATTTGTTAAACTAAACTTGCTTCCTGTTGAATTAAAATTGGGAGCAAATATATTGCCGCTAACAGCCAGAGGGAAATCATAAAAAACCCACTAAACCCACAGATTAAAATATGTAGGGTAACATATTTACAATGTCATGTTAAATAAGGATTTACCCATAAAAATATAACAGCTTACCCAGACATCTAGACAAAGTTTAAATTCTTGTATTTGACTTCCTAATCTGACTATAGTAAGATAAAATTTTTACTCATTTATATTTTCCTTCATCTACGCTTTCAGTTGTGCCGATTACCGATTTTATTTTAAAATTCGTCAACATTTGCCGACTGACAATACGTGTTAAAACAGAATTTTCTTCAACTTTAATTTGATTACAAATTTTTGAATAAATGTTTTTTTTTAGAAATTACTTTCTCATATCACAAGCAAGTTTTGTGATTTCGATTTAAAAATATGATACTTAGCATTGTGAAGGCCTTACAAAAAAATCACCAGTTTGCATCTTAATTGTGATTGATTCGTTTAAAAGTTTGTGTGTTTAGGAGATTGGCTTAGATTTGTACAGTAAAAATGCCTAAATCACCTACAGTCAAACGTCAAACGTTCACTGATATAGAATGTTTTATTGAGTAAACTTTCGGCTGTCTGTCTACAGCCTTTGACGAAGGCTAACATGTCGAAGGTTGTAAACAGACAACTAAAAGCTTGTTCAGTAAAAAGTTTCCTATCAGTGAACGTTTTACTGCATTATGTATGATTCTGATATCGGGTCACGCAATTTTCTAGTTACTAGTGTTACAATGAATGTAAGATTTCCATTTACTTGTTTCACAGTGAATACCAATAAAGTTTGGAGGACATGTACATTTGTATGAACTACCATCAACAACACACGAACCACTATTCTTACAAGGACTATGATCACAAACTCCAACTATGTAAAAAATATATTTTAGAAAAATGCAAAGGAGCGCAGCACACTAATTCGGTAACACTGATTATGTTAAAATGAAAAACTATATTTTTTTTAATTTTAATTGACAGCAATATATTGAAAACAACACCAAATATCGTGATTTATTTTACAAAAAAAGGCATGCAAGTATGCGAAAACGTTTATATTCAAATCACACAAATTGTACATGAAAATAATTAACTGATTTTTAATAATTGTAAATTTTAAGTATGTGGCTGTGTATAAAGGACTTGCTCACAAAAATTAGCCCTAGATGAAACGACAGTTCATTTTATTAAATAGTTCTTTTTTTATTTATTTTCATCGAGCTGAACTTTTGAAACTAATAACGGTTGATTTTCTAAAACATATGCGTTGTTTCTTTATTGTAAAGTTCCTCATACAACAGAAACTTTTTATGCTTAAAAATAAAACTAAGAATAACTATTTGTATATTTGCAGGTTTTTTTTATATATTTTCGTTCTAAAATATGATATGTAACTACAAAGGCGAAAGGAATTTGTCTTAACCTTACAGAAAAATCAAATGATAGCTCTAAATACAAAATTGACAAGTTTCAAATGTTTTGTAATATTTACCGGGGTTATGCATGTGTTATTGTAATTTGCAATGACCTACAAAGCATGAGCATTTAGTTTTCTTTTCGTTTTGAGCTTAGAAGAAGGAGCAAGCGCCGTATAGACAGTATAAAATACGATTAATGCGAAAGTGAAGATACGATAAAATATACAAAGACAAAATACGAAAATAAAGAAAGGAAATCAAATAATACTTGTTAACAAGCTATTCAATATACATTACAATAATATTAATTAACATAACCTAAAACATTTTAAAGGACTAATAAAATGGCCATATCGAGCAAAATACAAAATTACGGAGCACCTTAGATTTAATCATTGTATCAATGCAATTTGTGATGTTTGACTTAACATTAAATTATTTTTCTTAAAAACTAGCTATATTAGAATCCCGTTGAGTCACCTGAATTTTTCAGGTTTATGAGACAATTGCTTAAATTGTCCAGCAAAGTGCGAAGATCATATCTACATTTAATTTCAAACACCGCACTGCATAAAACATTCTTTCATATGACAATCCTTTCACGAGAAAACATGAGCCCAACAAAATTGACCTGCTCACCACTGTGTGACTTCATAGGTCAGTTGGTCAGAGCACTGCACCGGCACCGCAGAGGTCATGGGTTCGAATCCCGTTGAGTCACCTGAATTTCTCAGGTTCATGAGACAATTGCTTAAATTGTCTAGCTATTTATACATTACAATAATCTTTTTAACATAACCTAAAACATTTTAAAGCATTAATAAATAGGCAATATCGAACAAAATACAAAATTACGGAACACCTTAGATTTAATCATTGTATCATGGCAATTTATGATGTTTGACTTAACATTAAATTATTTTTCTTAAAAATTAGCTATTTTACAAAACTCATCAATGAACAAACCTTCACATGTTTTGCCTTTAAAACCAGAAGCACATTCACACGTGAATTTATCTCCATTGTTTGTGCAAATACCGTCGTTTTTACATGGACGCGAGTCGCAAGGTGTTGGTGTTAACTCTGTATGTGTAAAGAAAGACCATACGATTAGTCTAAATTATACTTTCCTTGGACATTTACGAACTGAATACGCAGAATGGGGAAAATTTGAAATATGTTTTAACCAAAAACTCTGGATATGTATTCAAGCAATTCTAGCAACAGTTTAACTGGAAATTAAATCAAATTATTCAACTGTTATCGGGAATGGCATTAAGAAATAACTTAGCCGCTGTACAACCCCCCCCCCCTGTTGAGATAAAATATCTAAGAGTCCCTATCCGTAACACGAGTACTTTCCTCTCTAATCCTTAATAACACTGTCCCCAACGATCCAAAGCCCTCACACTCCTTAAAAAATGTTCAGACATAAATGTAGAGTGCATGCTATAAAACTGTATTTGTTAATTAAGCATTAGACAGCCCTACACTATATTTATTTCCTCTAAAATTATATATCTCGAAACATCGGAAATTTTAAAAAAATACTAACTTAATATAATTTTTTTCAATGGGTTAATTGATCATAACTATTTCTCTTATTAAAACACATGAATGTTTTGTAATTCTATAGGTTTATATTTTTAACTATCAAATAACTAAAATCGCATATGGTTTGGTGCAATTAAAAGCTTTATCATTTATTTTTGTAAATTGAGATACTACTGGTCCACATATCTATTATATAATAACCAGAAGAATTTGAGCTATTTCATTGGTCGAGAGCTATGATCTATAAGAGGACAGACGCACGGAATTGACGTCACAGAAAATTTCATGTTAATAAAAACAAACAAATTGCAGATATATTTGAAAATTTATCGCAATACCTCCCTGAATGGAAGATAAAGATATTCACAAAGACCTAGTTCAGGCAGTAAACGTATTTGAGTAAAAAGAAAAGAAAAACCCAGTTTTCAAACATTAATTTGTACTTTGTCTTCGATAACAAGATTTCAACAACACTGATCAGCAATTGCTTGATAATTTTGTAGGTCAAGCACATTTTATCACGTGATTAAGCTAGCCAATAGTATTTCTTTATACTTATAGATCAAGTAAGCGCAATATTTGCATTCTCCAGACTTTTCAATGTCCCAAGTGTTGGGGGACAAAGAAAACAAACTGTTCGACAGTTTAATTTGGGAATTTCTTTGATTATATTATATAAAACAAAAAGATAACATTGAACCGTTTTCTATACAGTTATATTTACACGGGTAAGACGTCCTTTGTAATAAAATCTAAAAATGTGGCCACGAGCCACCGAGGCGAGACAGTGGTTAAATGTTATCTATTTGTTAATTATCTATCATATGCCAATGTCAAGTGTAGCTACATTAGGATAAAAAACCGCGTGTTACAAGTTGTCTCGTCAAATATTGATACAGAAGTATAATGTGACAAACCTTCACAAGTTTCGCCTTGAAATCCCTTTTTACATTTACAAGACAATGTATTTCCTTTCTCAGAACAAACACCATCATTTTTGCATGGGAAAGACTCACAAGGACCTAAAAAATATTTAATTTGCGCACACAACGTTTCTAACAGAGGATTCATTGACATGCAAAATAAATAAAGAACAAAATATTTATGTGTAATGAGTGAATGTTCTTACGGCTAATCATGAAAAAATTTTTGTCTTGAAAACATTCACATTTTCTTCAACTTTAACGTAAAATTTGTTTCTTTTAGCAAACGTACTCATAACTTGGTACTTTACATGTTGTAGCTAGACATGGAAAAAAGTCATTGTTATTTTTACTTTTGGACGAGCAATTTCGGTCTTCCACACAAGCCATAGCTCCCATATTACACGTACTGAAGAAAAGATACAAAACAAAAAACAAAACTATAGTGAAGATAAAAATTATTGATATAATTATGCTTAAAGAAATACCGACCAGGTTTTACAACGTCCAACTTTGACACTTTCACCCGCCTTGTAATAATTTCCTTCAAAGAAACATGGACATTTCTTCATAGGAACACAATGATTCTTATCGTCCAAGTAAGATCCTTTTGGACACTGGCATCCAGGAATGCATCTTTCACTGCATTTTAAACCACGTGATATATCACGACATGTTTTGGCACAAGCAGATCCGCATTCTGTGAAAATTTCTCCTTTGTTACTGCATGTTTTTTCTACATAACAGATAATGAACTTTCAAGGATAAATTTATTTATGTACGAACAACTATTCTGTGTCAAAGTGTTTGCTATTTTACACATTTATTCTTACCACATTCTTTGAGTTTTGGATATAAATAAGTTCCATTAAATCTCCAGTCAATAACACCACCATATTCAACACAAAGTTTACTGTAAGCAGCAAAAGCGTTACAAACACATTTCATTGGATCTGTGCAGCGACATGCGTCATATTTACAATTACTGATCAAGGCGGCTGGATCAACATAACGGTTGCACGCTTTGTGGAATGGAGATGAAGCATCGCTCATCAAGTGACATTTATCTATTACAGCTTTCTTCTGGGAAGCAATGATACATGGTTGAGATGATGACGCACATTTTCTGCTGTATTGATTGTCATCATCTCGACGACCATTGTTGTTGCCACATAGAGATGTGCTGCATATCTTTCCCTTGTATTTTCCTGAAACGGTGACTTTGACGTATGTCCTACTGTTCCAACTCGTCGACATTCCGATGTCAGCAGTAAAAACCAGCCAACTCCCACTGGGATTAGTGATTTTAAATCCTTAAAAAAAACATAGTTATATACTAAAAGCAAAAGATCTCTTTGTTCTACTAAAATGAGGTGACAATAGGGTTTACCTACTGTCATAATTTTAAGCTCTTTAATAACTTTCCTTTTTATTATAAAGATTAATTTAAAAGATGTCAAGAAAAATAACCTAGAAACACATACCAGGACGAACTATTGGAAATTGTGAAAGCCTAACTCCGTTTACAACTGCGGAACGTCTTTGACGAGTGAACTGAATGAAGTAACCAGCTATATAGATCTTAACAGCCGCTGTACACGCCTGAGTGACACGCCTCCCACATCGCGTATTTTTAGTGCGGACTGTAAAAAGTTTGTTTTCGCTGCAATCTTTAGCAAAGTCGTATTCACAATCTCCCATGAAGTTAAATCTTTTGCCATCAAATGAGGTGTAATGAGGATCCCCAGATGCAATGCATGTTGCTACAGAAATTATAAAGAATGCAACATGAAACAGGAACTATATCAATATTTATACAGTTAAATATTTTTGCATGGTGGAAAACGCTGAGTGCGATGTTAAAGTTTGCAATATGAAATGTTTCCTGACTTTCTATAATCGTTCAAAGGACAGATTTTTCTTTTTTTACCTTTTTTGAGGAAAGCGGAATTTTCATGAAAAACTGCAGAGTCTATGTTTGCTGCATTAACATGTTTAGAAAAGTCATTTAAATGACGGACTGATCATTATTTTTAAGTTGATATGTGACTTTTAAACGAAAATAATGTTCAATGTTTTCTGCAAGTTACATCACACACTCTTTGCCCTGCACTTGGTCTTCTCCATCATGCCAGTTAAGTATTATTAATAATGAACAACATGAAAGCATGCAGAACGAAGATTATTTAAGCATGTCTTGAGATTAAATTTTTTGAATTAAATTTTAACAAACAAAATTGAATCAGAAATCACAGGTTGTTTTAGTAATTAGGTAGCTGGGAATGAAATTTCTGCTGATTTTACTTACATTGTGAATGTTCGCAGTTATTTCCACCAAAAGCAGGTTTGCATTTACATGTGTAGCTGTTACCCAAAATGTTGCATTGTCCACCATTTTTACATGGATTTGGCTCACAAGGATTTGGAACTTCTAAAATAAAACCCAAAATACTATTTGTAAGATAATTTTTAAAACATAATTTTTTCTGTTAGAGTACGTAAATCTATTTGCTAAAGATGCAGTTCCAAAATTGACTTTTGTTGAAAAATACCAACTTTATAATATTTAGACACGATATTGTATTTGTATAAAGGTGAAACCAGTCAAATGTTCTAGTTTTTGCTAAAACATGATACTATAGTATGAAACTACATGTTTATTATTTTAAGCCATATATATGTGTTAGTTACGTAGTGAAGTCAAAAGGTTCACTGATATAAAATTTTTATTGAACAAGCTTTCGTCTATCTGTCTAGAGCCTTCGACGGAGGCTAACATGTCGAAGGCTGTAGACAGACACACGAAAGCTTGTTCAATAAAAATGTTTACATCAGTGAACGTTTTACTGCATTATGTATAACCCTGATATCGGATCACGCATTTTTTCTAGTTACGTAGTGTTACAATGAATGTAAGATTTCCATTTACTTGTTTCACAATGAATACCAATAAAGTCTGGAGGGCATGTACATTTGTATGAACTACCATCAACAACACACGAACCACCATTCTTACAAGGACTATGATCACAAACTCCAACTATATAAAAACATATTTTAGAAAAAAACCGTCAGACAAATTTTGAGCTTTATGTAAAATGCAAAGGAGCGCAGCACACTAATTCGGTAACAATGTTTATGAAAGAATGTTATATGCAGTGCGGTGTTTGAAATTAAGCGGGATTCCGTTGAGTCACCTAAATTTTTCAGGTTCATGAGACAATTGCTTAAATTGTCCAGCAACGTGCGAAGATCATATCTTCATTTAACAATGATTATGTTAAAATTAAAAACTTTATTTTTTGTAATTTTAATTGACAGCAATATATTGAAAAAAAAATACCAAATATCGTGATTTATCTTAAAAAAAAAGGCATGCAAGTATTCGAAAACGTTTATATTCAAATCACGCAAAATGTGTTAATAAACCAAAAACAAGAAAATTATGATTTTCAATTGTTGCATAAGTCATTGAACATGAAAATAATAAACTGATTTTCAATAATTGTGAATTTTAAGTGTGTGGCTATGTAAAAAGGACTTGTTCAAAAAATTAGGCTTAGATGAAACGACAGTTCATTTTATCAAATATTTCTTTTTTTATTTATTTTTCATCGTACTGAACTTTTGAAGCCAATAACATTTGATTTTCTAAAACATATGTGTTGTTCTTAAGTGTAAAGTTCCTTATACAACAGAATTTTTTATGCTTAATCATAAAACTCTTGAATAGCTATTCGTATATTTGCCGTTTTTTGATATATTTTCGTTCTAAAATATGATAAGTAGCTATAAACGCGAAAGGACTTTGTCTTAACCAGCTAAGTTGGTCAGAGCACTGCACAGGCACCGCAGAGGTCATGGGTTCGAATCCCGTTGAGTCACCTGAATTTTTCAGGTTTATGAGACAATTGCTTAAATTGTCCAGCAAAGTGCGAAGATCATATCTACATTTAATTTCAAACACCGCACTGCATAAAACATTCTTTCATATGACAATCCTTTCACGAGAAAACATGAGCCCAACAAAATTGACCTGCTCACCACTGTGTGACTTCATAGGTCAGTTGGTCAGAGCACTGCACCGGCACCGCAGAGGTCATAGGTTCGAATCCCGTTGAGTCACCTGAATTTCTCAGGTTCATGAGACAATTGCTTAAATTGTCTAGCTATTTATACATTACAATGATCTTTATAACATAACTTAAAACATTTTAAAGCATTAATAAATAGGCAATATCGAACAAAATACAAAATTACGGAACACCTTAGATTTAATCATTGTATCATGGCAATTTATGATGTTTGACTTAACATTAAATTATTTTTCTTAAAAATTAGCTATTTTACAAAACTCATCAATGAACAAACCTTCACATGTTTTGCCTTTAAAACCAGAAGCACATTCACACGTGAATTTATCTCCATTGTTTGTGCAAATACCGTCGTTTTTACATGGACGCGAGTCGCAAGGTGTTGGTGTTAACTCTGTATGTGTAAAGAAAGACCATACGATTAGTCTAAATTATACTTCCGTTTACATTTACGAACTGAGTACGCAGAATGGGGAAAATTTGAAGTATGTATTAACCAAAAACTCTGGATATATATTCAAGCAATTCCAGCAACAGTTTAACTGGAAATTAAATCAAATTATATAACTATTATCGGGAACGTCATTAAGAAAATACCTTAGCCGCTGTACAACCCCCACCCTCTTGAGATAAGAAAATCTATGAGTACCTATCCGTAGCAGAAGCACTCTCCTCTCTAATCCTTAATAACACTGTCCCCAACGATTCAAAGCCATGACACTACTTGACATTTTTCCGACACATAAATGTAGAGAGCATGCTATAAAACTGTATTTGTTAATTAAGCATTAGACAGCCCTCCACTATATTTATTTCCTCTAAAATTACATATCCCGAAACATCGGAAATTTTAAAAGGAAAACTAAATTAATATAATTTTTTTCAGTGGGTTAATTGATCATAACTATTTCTCTTATTAAAACACATGAATGTTTAGTAATACTATAGGTTTATATTTCTAACTATCAAATAAATAAAATCGCATATGATTTGGTGCAATTGAAAGCTTTATCATTTCTTTTTGTAAGTTGAGATACTAATGATCCATGTATGTATTATATAATAACCAGAAGAATTTGAGCAATTTCATTGGTCGAGAACTATGATCTATAAAAGGACAGACGCCCGGAATTGACGTCACAGAAAATTTCGTGTTAATTAAAACATACAAATTGCAGATATATTTGAAAATTTATCGCAATACCTCCCTGAGTGGAAAATAAAGATATTCACAAAGACCTAGTTCAGGCAGTTGACGTATTGGAGCAAAAAGAAAAGAAAAAACCCAGTTTTCAAACATTAAGTTGTACATCGTCTTCGATAACAAAATTTCAAAAACACTGATCAGCCATTGCTTATTTATTTTGTTACTCATTCACATTTTATCACGTGATTAAGCTAACCAATAGTATTTCTTTAACCTTATAGATCAAGTAAGCGCAATATTTTGATAATCCAGACATTTCAATGTTCCAAGTGTTGGGGGACAAAGAAAACAAACTGTTTGACGGTTTAATTTGGGAATTCCTTTGATTTTATTATGCAAAAGAAATAGATAACATTTACCGTTGTCTATACAGTTATAGTTACACGAGTAAGACGTCCTTTGTAATAAAAGCTACAAAAGTGGCCACGAGCCACCGGGGCGAGACAGTGGTTAAATGTTATCTATTTGTTAATTATCTATCATATGCCAATGTAAAATGTAGCTACATTAGAGTAAAAAACCGTGTGTTGCAAGTTGTCTCGTCAAATTTTAGTGCAAAAGTATGATGTAACAAACCTTCACAAGTTTTGCCTTGAAATCCCTTTTTACATTTACAAGAGAATGTATTTCCTTTCTCAGAACAAACACCATCATTTTTGCATGGAAAAGACTCACAAGGACCTATAAAAATATTTAATTTGCTCGCACAACGTTTCTAACAGAGCATTCATTGACATGCAAATAAATAAAAAACAAAATATTTATGTGTAATGAATGAATGTTCTTACGGCTAATCATGAAAAAAATTTTGTTTCCAAAACATTCACATTTTCTTCAACTTTAACGTAAAATTTGTTTTTTTTTTAGCAAATGTACTCATAGCTTAGTACTTTACATGTTGTAGCTAGACATGTAAAAAAGTCATTGTTATTATTACCTTTGGAGGAGCATTTTCGGTCTTCCACACACGCCATAGCTCCCATATTACACGTACTAACGAAAAGACATAAAACAAAAAAACGAAACTATAGTGAAGATAGAAATTATTGATATAATTATGCTTAAAGAAATACCGACCAGGTTTTACAACGTCCAACTTTCACACTTTCACCCGCCTTGTAATAACTTCCTTCAAAGAAACATGGGCATTCCTTCATAGGAACACAATGATTCTTGTCGTCCAAGTAAGATCCTTTTGGACACTGGCATCCAGGAATGCATCTTTCACTGCATTTTAAACCACGTGATATATCACGACATGTTTTTGCACAAGCAGATCCGCATTCTGAGAAAATTTCTCCTTTGTTACTGCATGTTTTTTCTACATAACCGATGATGAACTTTCAGGGATGAATTTATTTATGTACGAACAACTATTTTGTATCAAAGTGTGAAAAAAGGGAATGCTATGTTACACATTTATTCTCACCACATTCTTTGAGTTTTGGATATAAATAAGTTCCATTAAATCTCCAGTCAATAACACCACCATATTCAACACAAAGTTTAATGTATTAATGTAAGCAGCAAAAGCGTTACGAACACATTTCATTGGATCGGTGTAGGGATAAATTTATTTATGAACGAACAACTATTTCGTATCAAAGTGTGAAAAAATGAACTTAAATTTACAAAATAAATTTAATATCTACATATCTTAAATTTACTGCATAAATTTCTTTTTTTGCACCTTTTTACTTTAATTTAATAAGTACAATTTCCTCTTTTTTTAAAAAATTAACAAGTCATAACCACTTGAAAGAAAATGAGTTTTAGTAAAATGCGCTGGTAGTTTTTTTACTTAGAATTGTTTTAAAAAATGTTATCTTGATTATAAAATTATTGGAGTAAAAAAGCCAATTAGAATTACTAAACTTACGTGATGAGGGCACTTTAACAACATTTTCACTTGTAAATTGGTACACATGATTCCACTTGATTACAAGAGTACTTTTATTTAGACCAGTGGTGCATTTATCATTAATCAGCACCATAGGACTGGAATTCTCACAAATAACGTCATGATTCCACAAGTTTAAATAACTTATTTTACCAACAAATGACATATTCGGATCAAATACACCATTCTCACATTCAAGTTTTTGACCAATAGCAACAACACCGCCACCATGTAATAATGGTAATGAATGACTGACCATAGTTTGGTTATAAATTGTAAATCCATCAAGAAATATTTTTTTACGAGTGCGACCAATTATGATGGCCAGATGATGCCAGATACCGTCGTTGACTGCCGAAATGTTGAGTTTTCTATTATATAAGGAAAGAAAGCAAGTTTAAGGCAACTAGTATGATTTTCATTAAATAAAAAGCTTTATATCGTAACTGCATACTTCTAGACTTCTTTATCCAAAACAAGTTGTTTTTTAAGAATTCTTAAACGCTATTTTAATGGATACAAATAAAGAAACTGGAAATTTTTTTCAATGAACAAAAATTTTTTTTACATTTTCAGTGTGTTCTGTTGTCACCAAATCCCCTCTTTTATACTAACTTTGGACCAAATTTCAATAAGTAAAAACATTCAACTTAGCATTAAAACCTATCTTTCAAAACAGTGCATATCGAAAGTTTTATATGTAAACTACTATATGCGGCACAGAAATCTGTGTAAGTTTTTTTATTCAATCGATTTATGTAAATAGTAAATAGATAATTTCATTTATGTGCAATATTTGACACACTAAATCACAAATAAATTTACAATATTTTTGTACTTTTTTAATACTCAAATGTATTTCTAAGTATAAAAAAATGCAAATGTTTTAAGGGGTTTTGGCAAATTTTTGGGAAAACCTACGTGATATTGTTTTACGTGTTTTGCCATGTACTTATGTGATATTTGCAGTTTTGTGAAAGTGTTTGTGTTAACGGTCGGTAATTTTGTGTTAAGAGTTGCCAACCTTGTTAAAAATATAAGACCTTTTAAGCAAACAAACGTGGAAGTCACGCGAGATCGCTTGCGTGACAAACAATGTACATAAAACAAATAATGTATTCCTTATATACACATATCGTTTGAATAAAAAACTTAAACGGACTTCTGGGCCACCTAAAAAACTAATGCAAATCAACCTAACGCAAATGTCTTGTGTGTGTGTTGTGTTCAAAATGGCATCTTTTTGTGCACTTCAACAAACTTTTGATTAATGAGCGATGCAAATAAATGAGTATGTTTATTCGCAATAACAGCAAATAGTTTAATGTATTGTGTTTAAGTCTTCTAAAAATAAAAAATATTTCGTGATATAAGCTATTTTAAAGCTAACGCAACTCATACAATTTTAGATGTGCAATTTTAATGAGTTGTTGTTACTAAGAAAGAAAGTAAACTATAACATTTTCCTCTTACAAAATATGCTTGGACTGCAATATGACAACAAGGAAATTTCTTTCAACGCCAACAAAAAATTCATCGGGACTATCTTCTATAGCGTAAGAAAACACCGCCATTCGTTGACTTGAGTTAATTTTTGCGTAAAACATCAACGTTATCGCTGACATATTGGGCATCGCATTATCCAATAGAACCACGTTCTCAACATGTGCATTTTTGAAGAGCAAATCGTAACTTTTGTTGAGTGCTAAGGATAAATTAAAATTTCTTATATTTACATCAAAATAAAAAACCACAGTGTTTGTAAAAACCATCTAAACTTACACGATTGGACTTCGCATGTTTTATTGTACTCCTAAACAACAAAAATTAATATTTGTGATGGAGAACAAGCAATTTGTGTTTAAATAACAGATATTTTAAGATATTACATAACTAGATATACATTTTTTTGACATAATACTTATGTATTCCTGAAGGAACATTTTTACCAACACAATTATTCTTCTATTGACTTAAAATTTATTTTTACCTTGAAAGGGGAGTTGAAAAAAATGTAATCATAAAATCGATTTTGTTTTAAATCGTTTTTATTAATGTTGTTGAGAACACTATGTAGCATTTCACAAAGACTCCAACTTCCTTGACTTAATATTCTCCTGTGGTTTATAGATCGACAACATGATTCCTTAACGCAGGAAACAATGCATTCCATCTCACTTTTGACATTAATTTTTTTATATACATCGGTCCATAGTCTCTGACCTAAAATGAACACGAAATATGTCAAAAACAATTTTGATAAGAGAAAAGATTCTGGATGTAAACGCAATTTTTTTACATTTCACGACCAAATCTATTTATACTATTTTCTACACAATGTGCCTTACCTTTGTGTGAAGAATCATAGCAAAAGTTGAAACAACTGATTTGAAGAAAATATTCAAAACACAAAAATATTGCCAACTGCACCTTTATAGATTTTTTTAAAAACATTTTGTCTTACATAAACATCCTCGTCAAAGTAAAGGCAGCTTAGCTATAAGTTAATTACCATAAACATATTAGCTTTTATAGCGTTTGTTTCTTTAAGTACTTTTCTGTAATGAAATGATGATTACCTTATGTTTAATGATGTTTACTCTATTTATAAAGGGTGAGCATAAAAATCGTTCTCCTCGTTCTACTCAATAACTGAAAAAGTTATGCTATTAACAAAAATTTAAAAAGGGAACATTACACTTAAATTATGCTTCATGTTTTTACAGAAAAATCGTACAATATAACAATTTATCTCACTTTATCAATGTAAGAAAGCAGGTTTCGAAAAACAAAAAATGTAAATATGGGCATTAATAATTAAATATGTACAAGTGAAGCACGCAGCCATACACACGAACAAAAATTGTCTGTTTTTTCGTCATATTGTTTCATTCATTTAAAAATGATAATGAAAAGGACATCTTACTTCTGCAGGTCAAATTCAGTACTACTTTAAAAATAATATTATTTGAGTAGGTATGTAACTAATTTTCTGCTTCTCTCAAAAAACTCTGTCTTAATTAAAACAGCCTTATCTCAGTAAATATTGCAAAAACATATAATATTGTTGGAAAATTGCATCAGATTAAATTTAACTTTACTGCGTGCAAAATAAGTTGTTTAAACAACCCAAATTCTTTACATTTTATTACAGAATGGATCCAAAAAAATAGCATCTTGTAAACTCCAGATAAGAGTTATATTTGCAAGAGACAGGGCCTAAAGGCATCATTTTGACTACATTTCAAAGTCATTATCCGGTTAATTGATTTTTTACAAGCAAGCGCGGTTTCAAATAATTAGAAATGATCTAAGCAATGAAAAGAAATAATTGGAAAGGTGTTACTATTCAAATTTAGAGTAAGGAGTTAGAAAGGAAACATACAAGGCATTTAGAAGACCTCAAAGTTGTGTTCAGCTGAAGTTTTTTAAAACCTTTATACAAAACACCTCAATTCAGAAAATCAAAACCTTAGAACATTAGGATGTTAAAATGAGGACAGTATAAAGTTAGTTTTATTGTTATTGTGAAAAGTCATGTGATTAATTTAGGTCATTTAATGTGTCAAGTTCAAAATGTCAGTTAGCTATGTGTTGCGCGTTATACCTGATAGTTAGGTGATCATGAATAGCGCTTTGGTTGCATGGGGTTGGATTTTGCCTGTAGCTAAGTTAATTCTTTCATGGAAGAGATTGGTTAGTTTTACTTACGTATGATTGAAAAAAGCCTGAACACTGAAGTAAATTCAAAAATTAAGTTGCTACACTCTAAAGTTAGTATTTTGTCTTTCTTTAAAAGGCAATATGATATTTCTTTTGTTTTGTTACTGACTATTTGACGAAATCGTAGTATATTTTCTTATTAGTGCTTTATATATGGAATCGCCTTGTCAACCTAAATACGGAATCCTGAGCTAAACATTGTAGCACGAGAAAGAACATTTTTTGCCACATCCGGTATTTTATTGTTGCAAAGTAAAAATTCCCGTTCACGAGATCAGATTCGTCGGATCCCATTTGTTGTGTTCCAACTTTTGGTTGCTTGTTCAGACAGTACAGAAATTTTGTTGATATTTATATTCGTTTATATATTTATAGTCCTGTAAATAGCCATTTGTGATATGCAGTACATTTATCGATGCATTTTTTTGTATTTTTGTTCATGTTTTCAAGTCTTATTTGAATCTATGTAAGTTAGCTGTCGGCTTCCTTCATGATATTGGATGAATGAAGTATAAAGAAAGTTCTATTTCCATCCGATATTTTCGATTGACGGTCCGACTGTCGGAGGCTAACTTTAGACGTGTCCACATGATCCGTTTCTTAGGATCCAACAAAATCCATTCCGAGCAATAGGATCGCCGGTGTGAACGAGTCTTAAAACCATTTTTGTCTTGTGTACATCATAAGGGAATTTCATATTGTCAGTACAGTTTTCTTATAGTACTTGTTTCGCTTTAACTAAGGAAGCATTAGTTAAGAAATTTGATGAGAGCATGCTGTTCACGCAATAGACATCAAAGCTCCGTAAAAAAGTTCTAATTGCTAAAATGCTGTCAAAAGATAATGAAATACAAAATTATCATAAATTTAATATATTTTGTTTCGCTGGAGCACATCTGTTTCTGTAAAAGTGTTTACTATTTGCGCATGCATGTAACTTTTACATTTAAGACTGTATCTAGCAACAATGAAATTTAGACCTTTCAAATGAAACCAAATCAACGTACTCAAGTCAACTTTTAAAAAGTGATACCAAAGTAAAAATTATTTAAAATAAAAGTACATAATTCTAAATGATTACAATTTTTAAGTAACAGTTACATTTTGTCAACATATTCATGAAGATTAATTATTCATGCAGTTATATTAAAGTTTAAAGCAACTAATCTTTAAACATTTTGTCCAAAAAGATATCTTAATAAAATATTTCGTTGTTCTATTTAACGATTATTAGAAAAACTCCCAACGATTTGAAAAAACAAGTTAATTGTAACTTGAGTAAAGTCTTTTCTCTTTATGTAATTTTTACTGATTACTTCACATTCAATTGCAATACATGTAGAACTGCATTTATTTCTTGACAGTATAAGCAATTTAAATCGTGGCCAGAGATTTGCCAGGCGGAAACCTTCTTTATGTCTACCACCATCTCCAGTTCTTTCCCATATAACAAATACATCTCACTCTTGCTCACGCCCGACAATTATGACCTTATTATTCACGAAAGCCTTCTTATATCCAAACTTAAGCCCTCTCTTAACACCCAAGGCAACTAAACCCCCTTTACCTTCTTTAATATACCGCCAATCTTACTTAATTCCGTCATCTAAACTTCCTACTCTTCTCACATGTAATTTAAATTACAAGTATAGAGGGATATATATATATAATAGCTATTTACATAATAATAAATTACATGGTGGGATGATAACGTGAAAGTAAATATGGGATAAGATGGTATGATGTGGGAGAAGTAGAAATCATGTAAGAAACAAAAAATACACACAATAAAAAAGTAAACAGACATGAGTACGGACAAAATTATGTTAAAGCAATTGAAGGACAATGGAGTTTCCTTGGACAATAAGAGATGGTTTCCTTTTGTTGATTAAGAGGTTTTCGTGAATAAGAAGCTCTTGTGAGACTGAGCATGACGAAAGTATTTTAAAATCCTCGAAGGCGGCGGTGTGTCCTGTGGATTTAAGTTTTGATAATATAAAGGAAAGACAGGTATGCTTAGAAGGTTTACCAGTCAAGGGAGTGATGCCCAATTGCTCTGAAACTTGAGTGTGTAGGTTGCTGGTGGTGTGACCCACGTACGATGCCGAGCATCATTGACACTTAGAAGAATAGACAACATTTGATTTCAGAGTTTTGGGCACTTTGACATTGAAAGGAAACAGGCTGGAGAGGCGATTGGTCTATCGAAAGAAGAATCGTATTTCACAGAGTGGGAAAGGGGCACTACAAAGGCAATTAATTTGTGTGCGGATTTGGGATGAGCGTAAACCACTAAATGGAAAGCTCAAATACTGTATTTTCTTGGGTACAGTATGAGCAGGTGGTTTGGGTTGAAAGACTTTATCAAGAAACATTTTTACACAGTAATCAAATACATGACAGAAAAATGAATTGGAAATATATAATCTGCGTGCTGTTTCGATTTCGGTATGGAGGTTTTCATAAGTGGAGCAAATATTAAAAAAGTGATGAACTAAGCATAATATTATACTGCGTTTATATGTTAGTGGTATAAAACCGTGGAAATTAGTAAAAACTTCAGTGAACGTAGGTTTTCTGTATATGGACATGAAGAACTTTCCATTACAGCAATGAAAAGTGATGTCAAAATTGGGGTGTTTGTGGTTTAAATAGGTAACAAATGGTTGCACATGGACAGCAGTACGAAAAAGGAGAAAACAGTCATCAACGTATCTTCTTTAAACCAAAGGTTTGAAGGCAGAATGACAATTTTTGAGCCATGTTTCTACATGGAATTACAGAAATATGCTAGCGAACAAGGTCCTAAAAGGCTGCCCATAGCAACAACATCAACTTGGTGGTATAGATGACCGTCAAATAAAAAATGACTATTCTTAACTGCTAGGTTTAGGAGATTAGTAAAGTTGGGGCGACTAAGACTTTGAAAAGAATTATGGTGGGAAAACAAACGGTTAATAATCCATTCAATGGTTTCGTCAACGGAGATATAAGTCATGAGTGAATAGCTGTCAAAACTTACCATTACAACATTATCAGTGTTGATATTCAAAAATAAAATTTCCTGAATAAATGAAAAGGAATCTTTGATAATGAAAGAATTGGATAAAATTGGGGTGAGAATGGGGGTAAAAATTTTAGCTATCTTATACGAGTAATGAGTTATTCTTTAGTTCTCTTCTTTTGGCAGTGTGTTTATATTACGTGGAAAGACTGGGTGCTACTGACATCAAAACATCGATTAAAGTAGCCTTCCATCTGTGTAATTCAATGGTCTGGACGCAGTGCAGTGTCTTTTAATTAAGACATTTCGTATAAAGACATTCTATTATTTTTGGTGCCATTTCTAAGTGTCGTCACTTTTCTGCTTGATAAGTTCCGTTTCTTATGGGCTGTTCACATGATCTCGGCAGCCAGAATTCGGAGAAGCGTTAAATCATTTTAGCAAATGGAAAAGATTCAGAAAGAAATGATTCAGAAAAAAATGCTTCTCATCAAAAAACTTATTTGAACAATTTCTCCATGCTTTGACTTTGCAAATTTACAAAACCTTTTAAAATGAAAACTACTAATTTGGCTTAATATGAAAATTACAATTAAAATGATTTATGACGCTTAAGAAAGGTTGTAAGTTTTGTGCGACAAGTATTTGTTTCTTTAAATGACACAACATGATTTCACGTCATATTACCGCTGCTTGATTTATTTGAAGCATTTTATTTCAACTTCACCCTACGGCTGACATATGTGCTTACTTTATTATGGACACTTCAATCTTAGCTAAATCGACAATTCAAAAACAAAATTCAGTTTTATCACATGACAAATAACTCTTCAAAAAAATACATCACCTCCCGTCAGGAAGCATGCGACAGATTTTGCTAAGCTTGGGCGTGATTTACATACTATTTTAAGAGCTGTGTTTTGAATTCAGATCTTAAATCTGCTGTGGAGATTTTCCCTTACAGATAAAACTAATATTTTTATTTTTAGTTGGTGCGAAAATACAGTGTATTTGGTTATGATAGTTCCATCAAGATATTTATGAAGTCTAAGAAGTGGTATTTATCCAGCAAAAAAGCGACGATATTGAAGTAATGTCTTTGTACGAAATGTCTCGATAAAATACACTACACTGTGTCCTAACTTGGAAAACTGGGATTGAATCTTATTTTGTCAACAGTAATCATGAAGATGTACAAGAGTAGCCGAATACTTTTAAGATTCGGCTATAAAATATGGGTCGCCAAATGTAAAAAAAATATTTATACAAAATCATGTCTAGAATTTCATTATTTAGTAACCATCTCTGTATTAACTGTACACAATCAGTGGATTTTTTCCAACAAGCCATGTATTATTTATTGCAAATTAAATAATCCACTGCTTATATCTAGCCAAATGTAAAATAGATATCGTGCGTGTCAATTGTAAAATAATGACCTGTTGCTAAACTGGAAAAGGACTTTGGGGAAGAAAAAATTTCAAAAGAACTGAAATGACGATTGCTTTAGGTATGTTACAGGGTGAGTGTAATAACAATATATCAAGAATTTCAGCAGCAAAGTTTGCTTACTTCGTATTTAAGTTACACTGCAGTTATAAACTTTATTTGCAATTGGTAAATTTTAATCCTGTATTATACTCGTTCCACTATGGAAAATTGTGTTGAGAATATCGACGAGGAAACAGACATATCCACAAGAAGGTAAAAGTACAATTGATATTGAGAAAATGGTTTATAATTCTCATTTTGCTTATTTGAAATTACTTTATTGAAAAAGTAAGTCCAACGTTAACGCAAGTCAAGTCCGAGTTAAGGAGATGTTTGATTCCGGATTCGGCGTTCCTAAAATGACCGCACAAATTTGTAGGTGATTTTTACTTGATCTATAGATTAATTCTACCTTTCATCATTCTATTTAGGCAAAAACGTTATTGCATTATCTTGGGAAGAAATATATGTTTAGAATCTTTTTCATCTCGAATAACTAAGGTACGTATACGTACATCGCTGCTTTTTATTATAGAAAACATATTTCGCAATTTTCAGCACAAATTTTAGAAAACTCAGTCTGCAGTTTATTCAATTGAAAAAATAGTAAATTGGATATGTGTCCAACTCTACGGAATCAAAACTTTGAAATAAATTGTAGAATCCCAAGATAAAGAACAATGAAAAATACATCAATTTATTAAAAAGATAATGAGCATACTTTTAAGTTGTCATGTCTTTCATGAGAAGAATTCTTGTAAAGGAAAAACCCACATATTGACAACAAAAATTCCCATTTTCGGTCCATGCCTCGCGATACCCCGAGATAATTGAGAACTAGACGTTAATCAAGGGAAATAGATAATCGTTGTTTTCCATGAAGCCCAAGAAAGGTTTGTTGTGATACATGAGAAACAGTAAGTATAAAACGTTTAAGGTTGTCTTAACTTATAAGTGCCTAAAAACGGTACAGTGTCAAAAGAAGTTAATTGAAACGTTGCTTGGTTTATTTAATAGGAAGAACTCTTGTAAACAAAAAGATAGAACTCAAAAGCAAAAAACCCCCGTTTTCGGTCCATGCTTCCCGATACCTTCTTAAGCGTAAGGCACTAGAACGCTGCATGTTAACGTTTCGGTTGGAGATTTCGGCCCCTTCCACGCTATCCTACTTGGGGATGTCAATAGCAAGCTTCCGCCCATCAGACCCCGAGATCACCTGCGAAGGCTTTGCTCGGGGTACGCAGGGAGAGTGCGGTCGCGACCCGAAACGTCTGGACCCCTAAGCCACTGCATACATATCGCACCCAGCTTCCACTGCTAGTTGACATATATTATACATATATTTAGCTTTATATTTATATACATAAATTCAAAGACTTTACGATAGTTGTGGTATTATTGTAGTCACTACTGCGCATGCCCAGACGATTTCTTTAATAATTTGCGACTAAGTGAGCTAAATGCCACAACTTTAGTGCAAGTACATATGGTTAGTCATTGCCATGACTGTAAACAGTTAGTGGAGTGGACTGCACATGCGCAAGTGCTATGCTTATGAATTCTTTATTAAATTGTTACTAAGCATGCTATTTACCTCAAAATCAGTGCTAGTTAATGGAGTGTGGATGTAGTTGGTCGTTGCCATGACCATCAACTTCGGCAGCTGATTAAGTCGACTGCGCATGCGCGTATGATATATTCGAAAATTTGTGACTGAGCGAGCTAATCCTCGATAATTGGTAGTGGTACATACAGTTAGTCGTTACCATGAACATGAATTCGGTGGGTTAAGTTGACTAGGCATACGCGCAGAAGGGTCGCAAGTGTCGGGCCCTTTGATTTTTTTCTCCTCGCGTATGTTGTGCCGCGCATATTGGCAGCAATTATTCCAGCAAGATATTTAGGGCTTTTCATTTGTTCCCAACCACTGAAATGACACCACGTCAATTCTTATATTGAAATTATTTCGATTTCATTGTGAGAATAACGTCGTGTAGTTGCCGTGGTTGGAAACAAGTGAAAAACTCTAAGTATCTTCCTGGAATGATAACGGATCTAAGGACGCGGTGCACACTTCTAAAGAGTGGCCTTTCTGTTTAATATTTAACATGTGGTAAAATTCAATATACTATGTTCAAATTTAAGTACATATCCTTGGATTCCAACCAACCTTCAAGGAATTATCAAATAATGTGGCTCGCCAACGTAGGCTGCTGGCAACAATAGCATAAAATATTCATTTGTATTGATCCAAACATGGCAGTCTTGACGCAACATACGCACCAAGAATATTTCATTTACAAATTTTAAATAGGCAGATTGCGCCAATAACACTGTCATGGTCTTGGCGAATTTTTCACTTGTGGCTTAAATAATTGTCTTTGGTTAAAGCGGTTTCACGCGTTCCGAACCGATTTAGCCAATAATTTAATTAAACTAAGACCTTGTTTACATTGCACCGGATTACTATTAGGGAAGGTTTAGTTTTCTATGTGTTAAAAGTCGGTGATAACGTCCAATATCAGAGACAAAACTAAATAGATTGAATCTATCAACTCAATAAGAATTTAATCCAACCAGTTAACCCCTTTAAAGCAAATGAAGATGTGATGAGCAAATCCCGTATAGTGCAAACGCAGCTTAAATGAAAGAAGGCAACTGCATGTCGGAAAAATAATGTGACGACTGTTTGCATTGAAAGACAGTTTAATAAATTAACACTCATATACAAACATTTTATGATTAAACTGTTACAATTTGACTTACAGCTAAAATTAAAATTATTCAACGTGGAATTATATCCCTCGTAATATTTATTATTTTTTAACAGTTCACCATCGATTCACACATGATACAGGCAAGCATAAAAACAATCGCGTCATCCTTAGCCAAAGTCTCCAGTCCTTACAAATAATGGAAACTAATGAAATAGATTGAGAGAAAGACAAAATGATAATGATCTGGAACATACATTAATGTGCTATTTCTGCAATGGCTTTCAGATGACATAATTTGTTGTGATTTGAGTAAGTTCCTTTGTGGCAGTTAGTCAGTAAAATGTTGTTGGCTGGAAGTGTTTCAAATCCGATTTTTACAAAGAATTCGCCAAAACCAATTTATTGATAATCATGATTTGTGTATTCATACTGCACAAGAATGAAACACAACAAACTACGACAAATTATGTCATGTGAAAACAGTCCTATCGCATGTTTCTCTGTTGTGCATAAACATTGGATTCGTCTACAACAATTTGTGGGGTTCTTCAGTTTATCCTAAAGAGTTTATCCTGAAAGGTGATGATCTTTCCGCTGATTCCGTAGATGAATAATTTGTTTTATTATCCTCAACTATATCAGCATCTCTCATAACAAAATCACATGGAGTAAACATATTTCCTTGTAAGTTTGTGTCATTTGAAAATTCACGGGAAATTTCATCTTCATTTTGTTGCCTAGATAACATGACAAATTCGTCATGTAAGCCTGACTGAAGGCACCCAACAGAACCCATCCTATCCATTGATACCATATCATTAGAATTACCAGCATCTGCGCAATCTTTATTGTCTTTTTTTTCTTGTTTGCTCAGCATAATTTCTCTGCGCAACAAAGGGTTTTTAAGAGGACGTCCACGTTTTCGCTTTAAAATCACATTGTTGCGCCTTTTCTTTGCGCTGACGACTGTCCGTCGTTTAGTCTTAGACTTAAATCCCCCAAGAAACTGTAATTCAGAACACGAATTTGTGTGAAATGATAATTGATCATTGACATTAGCAGATTCGGAGATATTGTTTATTGTCGTAGTAAGGATGGGTAAATCTTCCTTGTCAGCAGGATTTTCATAGCATTCAACACCCGAGTCATATGAACATGTGGCGCCGTCGGCAAGAAATTCTAAACAAAAAAGACAGTGTGCATTTGGCATGCTTAATTGTTGTGTACGTACATGACACGAAATTTTGTTGCCTTCAATAAAAGATCTTCGAAAAATGTAATGTACTCTCTTTCTTACATTAAAGTTTGCATGTTTAGACTGCGTTCACATGAGAACGGAACGAAACTCTAGCAGTATAGTTTCCAACCGTTTCACACTGTTAACACGATACCCTAAGAGTTTTGCTCCGTTTTGTTGTTGTGATTAAACTACACCGGATTGATGCCGCCTTTTAGTCCATTCGAGTCATAATTATTTGAAGTCTTTAAATTTTTGCGGACCATATTCATCGCAGTGAGAGAGGTGTAAAAAATAATCGCAGATAAGTATAGCGGAATTAAAGGTGATAAGGCTTAATCTTTATTCAGTCAATTATGATGCTAACTATTGAATACGTATTTTCAAATGGAAAATATCAATGGCTAAAACCAACAATTCCAGAAGTGGATGTGAAGATGGATGAAGAAAGTCAATCACAGAGATCTTTCACTTAAGACAATAAAAACTGATTAAAAAGTATTCAATTAACGAATATTCAGACATGTTTAAGAACAAGAAACAGTATTTAAAAAAGAATATCCAAAATCATCAATGTCATACGCAGCACTCGATCATACCTGAGATCCTTCCATGATCCCTTTTCAGTCGTTTACTCGTATCGCGAAAACTGTATTTTTTTTCCGATGACTCGTTATCGGGACAACTGAACGCTCCTTTACCGCGTCGCTCACACGACACACATTCACATTTGCAATTACTGTCACCAAAGAAATTATCGCCATAGTAACAAGTAATTTCTTCGCCTTCATCGATATCACGCAGAACTTTTACACACGCAGTGGAAACACCCGTTGAAACAAACTGCAAAATAGAAAACCAAACAACATAATGGAAGCACTAGATATTACATAATTTCATATGTACGTACGTCCTCGCCGGGAACTAATTTTTAAATTTTTCAACCTACCTTGCAGTTAGGTCTACAATCTAAAATAGATGATAAAAAAGTTAATATAGCTACATTGATATTTGACAAAGAATAGGATGTTTGGGGGTGTTAGAGGGGTGAAGAAAGAGTCCATGATTTTGAGTCTTTATGATGCAAAATGCCATTGTGTTTCGACTGTTTTAATAATAGAAGTTCATAAAAAGGTTTTACATTGAAGTGCTAATGAAATATATTCTTCAATTCCTTTTTTACTAGCTTATTGACAAATTGACTGGGACTCGGGAAAGTGCATTACTTACAGTACTGACTATAGACAACGGCTTACATTAGAAAGTTGGTATACCAACTTGGAACAAACCCCCCTGAACAGGCCACAGCAATTAGCGGCACTTTACAAACGACTTATTCACAATACAAACAAACGATCAACAAAAAACATTACACTTCACACTAATTCACAATGACAATACACAATTGACACCCACACATACAACTAGAAATGTCACACCTAAATCACACATCACAACTAAAAATAAAAATATTACACAAATAATTCACTATGACAATACACATTTCCTGTACACCCATTACAATGACGTAAAAACCAGATAATAAATACGGCTAACCTGACGTTTACTCCTCATTTGACTCTAAAGATGACTACCGCTAAGGTTGTCGAAACGTCTGTCAACAACAACAAAAACAGTTCTTCTCAGAACTATACCAACCTGGACGATTGACATTTACAAACATGTCACATTTCATAGCTAGTTTTTGTGCAATTATATTTTATTATATGCTTTGAATATCAAGGAAAAATATCATTTACTGTAATACTATAATCTTTCTGTCCATAGAGTTACCACCAACACCGTGCGACTCTCGTCCTTGTAAAAACAACGGTATCTGTTCAATTAATGGAGATACATTTTCGTGTGAATGTGCTGTTGGTTTTGAAGGCAACACTTGTGAAGGTTTGTAAAGTTTAAGTTTTCTTAAAGTAATTTGTAAAAAAATACAATTTTATATCAATGTAGAAGAGTTGAATATGGGTCATAAAAAGTTTTAAAATCATTCAAATATCAGATACAACTTGGTTTTCACATACTGTGACTGGCATGATGTATTTAGGGAAATTGTTTTGAATGTCTAAAACACAAACAAAACTACCTCATAAACATAAGCTACATATGATATTAGCAATAAAAGACAAACTTTTAAATGCATTTTTATCGCAAAAAATTTTGATACATATTTTTTTTACTTTTAGTAACGAATGCATGTGCAAAAGGACCTTGTAAAAATGAAGGTGTTTGTACAATTGTTGGATCTTCTTATAAATGTGAATGTAAATTTGGTTTTACTGGAAAGAATTGCGAACGTAAGTCCACTCATACATTTTCTTAATGAAAATTTAATTTCCAAGAATTTTGGTACAAATTTCGTAATTATAGCATAATTTATTAGACTTCAAACTTTTCATAAATTTTAGATGCAAAGTACCAACAGAACATTAACTTGAATTTAATTCAAGTTATTGTCATTAGTCGTTATTAATTGACATAGTTTTCTAATTTAACAAATAAATTTGGCAAAAAGACTGGAAATTTAAGTCAGAGTCCAAGTCACATATTTTTCATGTGCATATTAAAAACCGTGTTAGGGTTTATATATTATAGTCAAATTAGGAAGTTAAATACGAGAATTTAAACTTTTTCTAGATGTCTGGGGTAAGCTATTGTATTTTTTATAAGAAAATCCTTATTTAATATGACACTGTTAATTTGTTACCCTAGATATTTTAATTTGTGTATTTGATGGTTTTTTATGATTTCCCTCTGGCTGTCAGCCGCAATATTTTTGCTCCCGATTTTCATTCAACAGGATGCAGGTTTAGTGTAACAAATCCATACAATTATTCTATGTTTGACTGACTTTTGTGTTTGTAATCTAGTTTTATCTTGCAGCGTTTACTTCTGCTTTGCCTTTGAATAATTTTACGTCGTGCACGAGTGTTTATCAAAACGTATAAACGAAGACAACTTGTTTTTGTATTGATTATTTGTTATGATGACTTTCAACTTTTATAAACTTAAGCTTGTAGTATTCTGTCAGCATGGTCTCATTGATTTGAATATTAAAGTTGATAACTGATAAAATTTTATTTAAGATACTTGTTAATGCAACTTAAGCAATAAAACAAAATAAAAAAGTCTTTTGATGTACTTTTCTTTTCGATATATCTGCATATTACGATGTTTCCACTCTTCAATTTGACATTCAACCCTCCCCAGTTGTGATCACTTGGCAACGGGTCTGAGTTTATTAACGTTCAAAACCAATTCAAAGCTACTTATGCACATAATCGTATAATATGTGATTATTTTTTACCTCCATTCTGTCATTCTGTATGCAACCAATGAATATTGTCAAATAATAATGTTGCTTCAAAGATTATATTTCTAGTCACAATAAAAACTTCCTTAATGAATTATTGCTCTGTCCTTTCATTTTTAAATATAAATTACGTTATTTATTTTAGTCAACGTTAAACCAGTCTGCGTAAATGCAAATTGATGGTTATCTTTCGACAAACAAGGATGGTCAACTTGTGACACCACAAACCAGTTTATCACTGGATTATGGCGCAGCGCATTAAGTGCCAACAATGATGGACTTTACCGTCTTGAAGAAGCCAAATGCTGCCAATCTAGTCCAATATATATTGGGCAGAAAAGTATTTGCCAAAATGCTAACTGGTGGGATTCTTTGGACAAGTTAGTGTTTTTCCCAGAATCAATCTTTTAACTGGTATTAATTGTCTGTTGGTTCATTTTCTCAGTTCTTTCTACTGAGAAAATGACGGAAACGTAAGAATTTTGGATGCATTACTTGGACTATGATTTAAAATGATGAACTTTTGTGACTGTTTAGTTTAACGTAAAAAATGCGTACCAGTATTTACAGGTTTTTTTTCAAATTTTGATCCAGGATAGTGCTTACTATTCTCACTTTCAATTTTGATTTTTATCAAGTTTTGTACTTTATTGTTTTTGTTACCTAATTGTGAACACTGATCGTATTAGTAGCAACCGATAGCCGAATCATTCTTAATAGTAGCGAGAGACTTGCCGAGCGGAAATCGAATTCGTGTAATAAAAATTAATGCCCAACTTAGGGCTCTAATCAAAACTTTATGTTGAGCATTAATTTTTATTACACGAATTGAATCATTCTTAGTCTCTAAACGTGGCAACTTAAACAGCTTTTCAATTCAGATCAAGGCGCAATGTCTTGTAGGCGCAATTCTTAATAGTAGCGAGAGACTTGCCGAGCGGAAATCGAATTCGTGTAATAAAAATTAATGCCCAACTTAGGGCTCTAATCAAAACTTTATGTTGAGCATTAATTTTTATTATATTGCACTATTATATTGTCCTTTAATTTAGTGAGAAATTTGAAATAAAATATATTATATTGTCCTTTAATTTAGTGAGAAATTCTTTTCTTACGATCTTTTGTCCGTTGGTTTTCCATGTACTCAAAGCTAGCTACATTTTAACTTGTGTAGCAACACTTTCTAATGAAGATTTACGTGATTAAATTGACTTATTTAAGACTGTATACATAAATGTATAAATAATATGGAAAAATAAGCAGGATAAGCTGTTTAACTCTAAATGCTGAACAACAACCAAAAACGACTAAAAATAGTAAATGCAGTGCACTTTGTGTGTCATTCAATCATAAAAAAATAAAGATAGAAACTTATTTCCTTAAAAATGTATTTCAGAAAAGGATGGAGTGTTTGTTCGAATGGATATTTTCTAAATGGTCTCTATCGCACAAACGGACACCACTTACACAACCTCGAAGAGGGAAAATGTTGCAAACCAGTCAATCATCCCGACAAGTATGGTGATTGTTACCATGAAAATATCAAAAATGAATTCAACAAAAAAGGATGGACAATGTGTAAAAAAGATGGCTACTACGTCACTGGATTAAGACGAGATTCTGGGGATTGGCTAAAGGACATTGACAATTTTAAATGCTGTAAAATGTGGAGTGGTAAGAATCACAAAACTAATTCTTTTAAATCATTAATTAAAAGTAAATGTTTCATTATCTCTGTTTGTGTAGGTTGAAGCTCCATGCCAACCACGTGATAAATAAGCAAGTAATGATTTTATAGAAAAACGTTGTTGTTGTAGTTAGAAACTGTTATTTCAGTTATTTTGTTAACTCATTTTTCAAATAAAACTTTGATACAAAAGGAATGTGGATATTTTTAACTTTTCATACCACAAATTGCATGTCCATGAAGTTTTAACGCAAGATTCCCTTCATTTCTGTAATCATACTTGTCTGTATAGTTTTATTATATGATTATACAGTATGTGCTTCGCTATTATGTTCGTGAGAACAGTTGCGATAGTAGTATTCAAAATTGTGTATTTATTATTTGTTAAAAATCAGCTATCACTCCTACTTAGCGGGGAAATAATAATTTTTCACTACACATATGGCATAAAAAAGTAGAATCTTATAAACGACCAAATGCGATGTCATTGATCTATTGCTCTGAAATGGAGCTATAGTATAACAATTCAATTTTTTTTATCGATAATTACTATCAATTATTTTCTCGATTTATGTGTCAAAAAATGGGAAAGCTGAATATTCTCGCAAACTAAAAACAAACAAATTGTCGTAAACAATGTAAGGAGTGATTTCAATTTCATCAAAATTGTACACCAAGAAACTTAGCTACTTGTTATAAAACGTTCTTGAACAGAACATATCAAATGAATGGACATATTGATCGTCACAAAAAGACAAAAAGTTATTCCTTGTCGAAATCCTCCTCACCATCGCTCAATTTCCACAGTATGGCCTTCTGCTGTCCTTATATATTTGAATTAAAACTGCTCATCTTGTGTCTTGCTCTTGTTTTCATGAAATTTTACGTATGTTTTTTCATTGAAATATAGGATAAATCATAAACACTAATGTTCATCATATTAAAATGGAAATGGTAAAAATGACCTCATAAATTTAAACTTATTGTTTGGCACTTTGGCTTGTCACGTTCGTTGATGAAAATAAACAGTTAAAAGAAAAAAAACTCTTTCACAGAATATGTGGTTGATAGTCACCATTTATTTCGCCTAGTTATACCAAATGACATTGCATTTATTGCAGTAACGTCACAATTATGCTTTTTTAAGGAAATTGATAATTTTACGATAAAATGAGGGTATTGACAATTATTTGAGCTTGATTTCTCATGTTTCCGGACAAAAAGAACTACAACAGTGTTAACTAATACTGGTATTGTTCTCCTTTTTAGACTAACTGAATGGCAAAATATTTGTTTTTTGCTGCATTGTATTAAAATTAACTAATTTTCTATTAGTTCCAGTTCCCTTAAAAGATGGTTTGAATTTTGGTGCTCATAGATGTATGGGGTGAGCACTGATATCATGCGAATTAAATTAGAAATTGTAAAAATGACTTTTTCATCTTCTTTAAACTGAAAGCTAGAGTTGTCACATTTGTTCTTGAAAGATAACTAAGGAATTTATTAGAATAATGATATGGTTTAGAGTTGATAAACAGGACAGCATCTTATCTCAGAGAAGCTCGTCATATTGATTTTCTATAGATTGACATTCACAAAAATTGTTCTTAAAGTTGTTTGCCAAGAGAAACAGGAAGTCCTGTTGTTGATAGCATTGTTTCCAAACAAAGCAACTTTTTCATGTTTTTTATCTAAAATAAGCCAGACACAACAAGTAATAACAAGATCATTCTCGCCATCTCCAATGTATTTTCATTTAACGTTAATGTTTGTGATTTATTTCCGGAAAATAAGCACGTTGCCAAAGTTTCGTCTGCCAAAATCCATTTATTACCATGGAAGATTTAACAACCACAGAATAAGAATATACAGGAGGGTCACTCGTGTCGGAACCTTTCATATTTTTATCTTCGCGCACGTTGTGCGCATATCGGATGCCATTATTTCAGCAAGATATTTGTGGTTTTTCGCTTATTTACAACCGTCAAAACGACATGGCGTCATTTCTTATATTGAAATATTATCGATTTCATTACAAAGAGATGATATCATGTTGTTCCTGAGGTTGGAAACAAATGAAAATGTGTAAATATCTTGCTGGAATATTGGCATCCATGAGAATGCGATGCACACTTTGGTGGCCCTTCTGTGGAAAATCGATGCTGACTGATGCATCTATGCCTACGATCAATAAAATTTCAATCTAACCATAGATACAACAAACCTAGATTTCTGACGTATATACTAGTTATACGCATTGATATGTAAATAATACTGGATAACGCATCATTGATGATCTTAGATTTAGTAGACATAGGTTGTTGACGCATCTCATTCGCGAGGACACCATATAATCCAAGAGTATTCCAAAATGGCGTATTAGGTTGTATTACAACTTTAATGTTTTTCAAACATTACGCCGATTTTTTATAAATTTTTCTTCTCCAATCAACCTATTTTGACAAAATACGTTTATTTTCCATCTTTTGCGCAAATAATGGACTCCTTAGATGAAACATTCATGAAAATATCCCTTTCCGAATTTATTGTGAAGCATGGCAATTGGTCACTTGACCTGTTTGTGTAATTTCTCTCCACGTACAGTCAATTATACTGCGAAAACTTCTAAACAGAGATACTTTTGGACTACGAAAACCTATGCTCATTCATTTTTGAGTTGAATGAAGATTCATAGAGCTTACGTCAGTAGAAAAGGGTAAAAATGGATCGATAAAGGACTATTTGATAAGATCTGTAACTGCTTTAAAGTACGCATGCAAAATAGACATGAAGAGTATTAGAACGTCTCCGAAAAGGTTAGTTTTGACGAGATAAGGGTAATTTTAGCTAAGTCTGGGGGCATATAAAGATTTATGATTAACAAAAAAGCAGCTAGTGAAGTATCAACTAAATAACGCACCTTTTGACGATAAACATTTGCATGCTCTTACGTTTTGGCCTTAAAACCATGACCCTCCGTCCCCCTCTGCCTTCTTGTGAGCAATATGCAACAGCGTTTTGTGAGCACAAAATCACACTGTTTTCTTGGGTTGACGTAAAAATGTTATAATTAAGTTTGCTACAAAGTATTCAGAAAGTATTTACTGCATTTACTTGACTCAATTTTATACTTTGCGTTCATTAACGAACATGTGTACAGCGATTAGTCCTGAATTGTAGTAAGTGGTTGGAGAACGGGGGTAGCAAAAAACTACAGAAACCTCAAAATTAAGTTCAACTGACATTTATCATGATTTTAAACATTTTTAAAAAAATTCTGGATGTAACTAGTTATGACTGTTAAAAGAAAACATGACGTGTAACCATGATCTTTAGCGCCGCAAAACTTTGTTTTACCAGCTGACTATTCATCAAAGTATAGTGAAAATGTATAGAGAACATTCATGTTTTGTAAGAGCTATCGATATTCCTATTAAAATGATGTACGTAGATGACACAATCACAGCGCTACATGCAGACGAGATTAATTACTTTTACACTCGCATCAACAAACAAACTTAACTGCTCTGACTGCCACACCTCCTATTTCGGAACACTAGCAGGAACGTAAACATAAGACTTACTGAACACAAACGAGCTACAAAGAAACAAGACAAAACCTATAACATTGCCGAACATCACCGACTTCACAACATTAACTGGGACTTGGCAAAAGGCATTACTTACAGCACTGACTACAGACAACGGCATACATTAGAAAGTTGGTCTACCAACTTAGAACAAACCCCCTGAACAGATCACAGCAATTACCGGCACCTTACAAACGACTTATTTACAATACAATCAAAGATAAACTAAAAACATTCTCCACCTAAACGATCTCCAATTCTCCATCTATAAATATGTAACGATACTTCCGGACTGAAATTCTTTACTTTAAGCTATATCACCTTAGCTACATCTCATAAAACATATGGTTATTGATTTAAACTAACTATATTCATACACCGCGACAAAGTTTAAATTTATATGTTAGTTTGGGGAAGGCGTTTATTAGAGAAAAGTGTTTATTACGGAGGGTCGTCTAATAAATTCAATGATTTATTATATTTGAGAGTGCTAAAGTATTTATAAGATCATCTAGCTACGTTACATGCATAGACAGAGTCATTAAAACATTGTATCTATAAAACAAATCAGGTATATAATATTTTAAGTGCTGTTGAGTTATAAGTAGCATTTTCTATACATTCATCATATTGCTAGCGATTTTAACTATTATTTAAACTTTTCAAATAAATTTGGTCTGACGTTTGTTTGCTCATTATTTAAATACTTATTACCGTAACTGCAAAAAAGATTTTTCTCTCCCATTATTTATACAAACCATTATCTTAAAAACAGTATAGCTTTGCCCAAAACATTACTTGTTTCTTTTCAATTAATTGCCTTAGAATGGATGGTTTGCTCGTGATAGATGAGAAACAGTAAGTATAAAACGTTTAACGTCGTCTTAACTTATAAGTGCCTAATAACGGTACAGTGTCAAAAGAAGTTAATTGAAACGTTGCTTGGTTTATTAACTAACTATAAGAAGAACTCTTGTAAACAAAAAGATAGAACTTGAAAGCAAAAAAAACCCGTTTTCGCTCCATGCTTCCTGATACCTTTTTATGCGTAAGGCACTAGAACGCTGCATGTTAACGTTTGGGTATGAGATTTCGGCCCCTTCCACGCTATCCAACTTGGGGATGTCAATAGCAAGCTTCCGCCCATCAGACCCCGAGATCACCTGCAATAGGCTTTGCTCGGAGTACGCAGGGAGAGTGCGGTCGCGACCCGAAACGTCTGGACTCCTAAGCCACTGCATACATATCGCACCAAGCTTCCACTGCTAATTGACATATATTATACATATATTTAGCTTTATATTTATATACATAAATTCAAAGGCCTTACGACAGTTGTGGTATTATTGAAGTCACTACTGCGCAAGCCCAGACGATATCTTTAATAATTTGCGATTAAGTGAGCTAAATGCCACAACTTTAGTGCAAGTACATATAGTTAGTCATTGCCATGAGACCACGCTTGCTTGTAAACAATCAATTAACCTGATAATGACTTTGAAATGAAGTCAAAATGATGCTTTTAGGCCTTGTCTCTTGCATATATAAATCTTATCTGGAGTTTACAAGATGCTATTTTTTTGGAGTATGTTTCATGTTATCATTTATTCTATGGATTCATACTGTAATAAAATGTAAAGAATTTGGGTTGTTTAAACAACTTATTTTGCACGCAGTAAAGTTAAATTTAATCTGATGCAATTTTCCAACAATATTGCAATATTTTTGCAATATTTACTGAGATAAGGCCGTTTTAATTAAGACAGAGTTTTTTTAGAGAAGCAGAAAATTAGTGAAATACCTACTCAAATAATATTATTTTTAAAGTAGTACTGCATTTGAACTGCAGAAGTAAGATGTCCTTTTCATTATCATTTTAAATGAATGAAACAATATATAGAAAAAACGGACAATTTTTGTTCATGTGTATGGCTACGTGCTTCACCTGTACATATTTAATTATTAATGCCCATATTTACATTTTTTGTTTTTCAAACCTGCTTTCTTACGTTGACAAAGTGATATAAATTGTTGTATTGTACGGTTTTTCTGTAAAAACATGAAGCATAATTTAAGTGTAATGTTCCCCTTTTTAAATTTTTGTTAATAGCATAACTTTTTCAGTTATTGAGTAGAACGAGGAGATCATTTTTTATGCTCTACCCTTTATAAATAGAGTAAACATCATTAAACATAAGGTAATCATCATTTCATTACAGAAAACTACTTAAAGAAACAAACGCTATAAAAGCTAATATGTTTATGGTGATTAACTTATATCTAAGCTGCTTTTACTTTGACGAGGATGTTTATGTAAGATAAAATGTTTTTAAAAAAATCTATAAAGGTGCAGTTGGCAATATTTTTGTGTTTTGAATATTTTCTTCAAATCAGTTGTTTCAACTTTTGCTATGATTCTTCACACAAAGGTAAGGCACATTGTGTAGAAAATAGTATAAATAAATTTGGTCGTGAAATATAAAAAAATTGCGTTTACATCCAGAATCTTTTCTCTTATCAAAATTATTTTTGCCATATTTCGTGTTTATTTTAGGTCAGAGACTATGGACCGATATATATAAAAAAATTGATGTCAAAAGTGAGATCGAATGCATTGTTTCCTGCGTTAAGGAATCATGTTGTCGATCTATAAACCACAGGAGAAAATTAAGTCAAGGAAATTGGAGTCTCTGTGAAATGTTACATAGTGTTCTCAACAACAGCAATGAAAACGATTTAAAACGTAATCGATTTTATGATTACATTTTTTTCAGCTCGCCATTCAAGGTAAAAATAAATTTTAAGTCAATAGAAGAATAATTGTGTTGGTAAAGATGTTCTTTCAGGAATACATAAGTATTATGTCAAAAAAATGTATATCTAGTTATGTAATATCTTAAAATATCTGTTATTTAAACACAAATTGCTTGTTCTCCATCACAAATATTAATTTTTGTTGTTTAGGAGTACAATAAAACATGCGAAGTCCAATCGTGTAAGTTTAGATGGTTTTTACATACACTGTGGTTTTTTATTTTGATGTAAATATAAGAAATTTTAATTTATCCTTAGCACGCAACAAAAGTTACGATTTGCTCTTCAAAAATGCACATGTTGAGAACGTGATTCTATTGGATAATGTGATGCCCAATATGTCTGCGATAACGTTGATGTTTTGGATAAAGATAAACTCAAGTCAACGAATGGCGTTGTTTTCTTACGCTATAGAAGATAGTCCCGAGGAATTTTTTGTTGGCGTTGAAAGAAATTGCCTTGTCGTCATAATGCAGTCCCATCATATTTTGTAAGAGGAAAATGTTATAGTTTACTTTCTTTCTTATTGGCAACAACTCTTTAAAATTGCACATTTAAAACTGTATTAGTTGCGTTAGCTTTAAAATAGCTTATAACACGAAATATTTTTTATTTTCAGAAGACTTAAACACAATACATTAAACTATTTGCTGTTGTTGCGAATAAACATACTCCTTTATTTGCATCGTTCATTAATCAAAAGTTTATTGAAGTGCACAAAAAGATGCCATTTTTAACACAACAAACACTCATTTTTATAGCAAGACATTTGCGTTAGGTTGATTTGCATTAGTTTTATAGGTGGCCCAAAAGTCCGTTTAAGATTTCTATTCAATCGATATGTTTATATAATAAATACATTATTTGTTTTATGTACATTGTTTGTCACGCAAGCGATCTCGCGTTTGTATGCTTTAAAAGGTCTTATATTTTAACAAGGTTGGCAACTCTTAACACAAAATTACCGACCGTTAACACAAACATTTTCACAAAACTGCAAATATCACATAAGTACATGGCAAAACACGTAAAACAATATCACGTAGGTTTTCCTAAAAATTTGCCAAAACCCCTTAAAACATTTGCATTTTTTTATACTTCGAAATACATTTGAGTATTATAAAAGTACAAAAATATTGTAAATTTATTTGTGATTTAGTGTGTCAAATATTGCACATAAATGAAATTATGTATTTACTATTTACATAAATTGATTGAATAAAAATACTTGAACAGATTTCTGTGCCGCATATGGTAGTTTACATATAAAACTTTCGATATGCACTGTTTTAAAACATAGGTATTCATGCTAAGTTGCATGTTTTTCCTTATTGATATTTGGTCCAAAGTTAGTATAAAAGAGGGGATTTGGTGACAACAGAACACACTGAGAATGTGAAGTAAAAAAAAAAATTTCGTTCATTAAAAAAAATTTCCAGTTTCTTTATTTGTATTCCATTAAAATAGCGTTTAACAATTCTCAAAAACCAACTTGTTTCGGATAGAGAAGTCTAGAAGTATGCAATTACGATATAAAGCTTTTTATTTAATGAAAATTATACTAGTTGACTTAAACTTACTTCTATTCGTTATATAATAGAAAACTCAACATTTCGGCAATCAACGACAGTATCTGGCATCACCTGGCCATCATCATTGGTCGCACTCGTAAAAAAATATTTCTTGATGGAAGTACAATTTATAACCAAACTATGGTCAATCATTCATTACCTTTATTAAGTGATGGTGGTGTTGTTGCTATTGGTCAAAAACTTGAGTGTGAGAATGGAGTTTTTAATCCAAATATGTCATTTGTTGGTGAAATAAGTTATTTAAACTTGTGGAATCATGACGTTGTTTGTGAGAATTCCAGTCCTATGGTGCTGATTAATGATAAATGCACCACTGGTCTAAATAAAAGTACTCTTGTAGTCAAGTGGAATCATGTATACCAATTTACAAGTGAAAATGTTGTTAAAGTGCCCTCATTACGTAAGTTTAGTAAGTCTAATTGGCTTTTTAACTCCAATAATTTTATAATCAAGATGACGTATTTTAAAACAATTCTAAGTGAAAAAACTACCAGTGCATTTTACTAAAACTCATTTTCTTTCAAGTGGTTATGACTTGTTAATGTTTTAAAAAAAGAGAAAATTTTACTTATTAGATTAAAGTAAAAAGGTGCAAAAAATAGAAATTTATGTTGTAAATTTAAGATATGTAGATATCAAATTTATGTTGTAAATTTAAGTTCATTTTTTCACACTTTGATACGAAATAGTTGTTCGTTCATAAATAAATTTATCCCTGAAAGTTCATCATCTGTTATGTAGAAAAAACATGCAGTAACAAAGGAGAAATTTTCCCAGAATGCGGATCTGCTTGTGCAAAAACATGTCGTGGTATATCACGTGGTTTAAAATGCAGTGAAAGATGCATTCCTGGATGCCAGTGTCCAAAAGGATCTTACTTGGACGAAAAGAATCGTTGCGTTCCTATGAAGGAATGCCCATGTTTCTTTGAAGGAAATTATTACAAGGCGGGTGAAAGTGCCAATGTTGGACGTTGTAAAACCTGGTCGGTATTTCTTTAAGCATAATTATGTCAATAATTTTTATCTTCACTATAGTTTTGTTTTTTTTTGTTTCGTGTCTTTTCTTCAGTACTTGTAATATGGGAGCTATGGCTTGCGTGGAAGACCGAAATTGCTCCTCCAAAAGTAAGAACAACATTGCGTTTTTAAGGCTTGAAAGATGTCCGAATAAGAAAAGTGAAATGCAGTGATTAATCACCTGCAAAATGTTGCCAATTAAATTTTATATTAAAAATTTATGAACATGAATTTTGTCAAACAAAAAACCATTAACAATTAGCTGTAAAACATTCTCTTCTTAGCTACACAAGAAGATTTTAAAGTTTGTTTAACATATATAAACTCTTTCGTTATTTAATTCTTTAACCTATTCAAACCTATTCTAACAAACGCTTAGTATACTAAATATGTTTCTAGGTCCTTGTAAATCGTTCCTGTGCAAAAATGATGGTCGTTGTCTCAAGGAAGGAGATACATTCTCTTGTATTTGTATCAATGGATATCATGGCAAAACTTGTGAAGGTTTGTTATGTTACACTTACAATTAAGCAACTGTACAAGTCAAATAACAATTCTTTTTGTTGTTACTACTTCAAGTTTCATGCAAAATGCAAACATCAGGTAACTGAATACGAAAAACGATGAAATTGAATTTTTCTATTACATAACGTTAATTATTTGCTTACGAGCGTAGTTTTTGTTAAAAAGCCTGTTTGCATGTTAACGACTATGATTTACTGAAAAATCTCCGCACGTTCCCCTTTCAGTCGTTGCACTTTATTAGGCTACCTTGTATATTAAATACGTAATTAATTTAAGAGGAAGAAGTTAAGAAAGTATTGGCCCCATGATGCACTCACTGATTTGGCTGTACTAGATTTGCGTTTACGCAATGAATTAACTGGCTTTCTACCACTTAAATCTAAGCAGTGAAATGTCAGATGTCATAAAATGGCAGAAAATGAGTTGGACTCATTTATAGAAGAATATTTGACGCCATTTTATACTTAAACAAACAGATATGTTTGCAAAAGTTTTCCAACATTAAAATTCTGAGTGTTTATTCTCAAAATTGCACCTTATTTATTTACCCTTCAGTAAGGGTTTTTAAGCCTGTCAATTTGACTGTCATTGTGTAACAGAAATATTATATTTTGTTTGTAATGAGAAATTTTTTTATGTTTCTTTCTTTTATCTTCTTTTAGCTTCTTGATGCCATAAAAATATCACCTTTTTATATTTTCGTTCTTCCTAAATAAAAAAGAAATATAAAATAGGTTTACCACATTAAAGTGGATATCTCCGAAACTACTGCGGTTTAAAATACAAATAGTAGTTGTCACATTAAATTGGGCATGCTCACAGATTTTAAAAAAAATATTTGTAAATTTTGGTCACCAAACAACTTTAACAAAACTCTTTGTCATTGTTATTTAAAATTTATATTTCATAGTTAGTTTTTGTGCCATCATATTTAATTATATGCGTTAAATATCAAGAAAAAATATCATTTACAGTAATCCTATAATCTTTCTGTCCATAGAGTTACCACCAACACCATGTGACTCTCGTCCTTGTAAAAACAACGGTATCTGTTCAATTAATGGAGATACATTTTCGTGTGAATGTGCTGTTGGTTTTGAAGGCAACACTTGTGAAGGTTTGTAAAGCTTAAGTTTTCCTTAAAGTAATTTGTGAAAAATACAGTTTTATATCAATGTATAAGAGTTGAATATGGGTGATAAAATGTTTTATAATCATTCAAATATCAGATACAACTTGGTTTTCACACACTGTGACTGGCATATCGTACCAATGGAAATTGTCTTGAATGTCTAAAACACAAACAAAACTACCTCATAAACATAAGCTTCATATGACATTAGCAATAAAAAACAAACATTTAAATGCATTTTTATCATAGAAAATTGTGACTAATAATTTTTTAATTTTAGTTACGAATGCATGTGCAAAAGGACCTTGTAAGAATGAAGGTGTTTGTACAATTGTTGGATCTTCTTATAAATGTGAATGTAAATTTGGTTTTACTGGAAAGAATTGCGAACGTAAGTCCACTCATACATTTGCTTCATGAAAATGTGATTTCCAAGAATTTTCGTACAAGTTACGTAATTATAGCATAATTTATTAAACTTTAAACTTTTCATAAGTTGTAGGTGCATTGCACTAAGAGAACATTAACTTGAATTTAGGTCAAGTTATTGTCATTAGGCGTTATTAATTGACATAGTTTTCTAATTTTACCAATAAATTCGGCAAAAAGACTGCAAATTTAAGCATATACCTGGGTAATCATTTCATAAGTGGCTTGAAGAGTCAATGAATTTTCCAAAGTATACCAGGATATTTGTTGACACCTGGTACGAAACATGCTTCTTCAATATACAACCGGGGATTGTTAAGTAAAGATTCAATAACAAAGTGCACAATATAATTTAAGTTTAATAAAACATAAGTTTCTTGACATTGTTGCAAATTTTACTATAAACTGCTGCTTTAAAAAGCAGCGAGTTTTTCAATGTGTGCCACGTCCTGTCAACTAGACCCAGTCACAGCACCTCACGGTCAAATACGAAAAAAGACAACTTTGAGGCCCAAAACTTCAAGGAAGATCAAATTTTCGTGTAATAAGATATATTGCAAATATGTGCTGTAGGTGATTTAGGCATTTTTACAGTCCAAATCTAAGCCAATCTCCTAAACACACAAACTTTTAAACGAACCAATCACAATTAAGATGCAAACTGGTGACTTTTTCGTAAGGCTTTCACAATGCTAAGTATCACATTTTTAAATGAAAATCACAAAACTTGCTTGTGATATGAGAAAGTAATTTCTAAAAAAAAACATTTATTCAAAAATTTGTAATCGAAATTAAAGTTGAAGAAAATTCTGTTCTAACACGTATTGTCAGTCGGCAAATGTTGACGAATTTTTAAAATAAAATCGGTAATCGGCACAAGTGAAAGCGTAGATGAAGAAAAATATAAATGAGTAAAAATTTTATCTTACTATAGTCAGATTAGGAAGTCAAATACAAGAATTTAAACTTTGTTTAGATGTCTGGGTAAGCTATTATATTTTTATGGAAAATCCTTATTTAATATGACACTGTAAATTTGTTACCCTAGATATTTTAATTTGTGTATTTGATGGTTTTTTATGATTTCCCTCTGCCTGTCAGCCGCAATATTTTTGCTCCCGATTTTCATTCAACAGGATGCAGATTTAGTGTAACAAATCCATAAAATTACTCTATGTTTGACTGACTTTTGTGTTTGTAATCTAGTATTATCTTGCAGCGTTTACTTCTGCTTTGCCTTTGATTAATTTTACGTCGTGCACGAGTGTTTATGAAAAGGTATAAACGAAGACAACTTGTTTTGTATTGATTATTTGTTATGATGACTTTCAAATTTATAAACTTAAGTTTGTGGGGTTCTGTCAGCATGGTCTTATTGATTTGAATAATAAAATTGATAACTGATAAAATTTTATTTAATATACTTGTCAATGCAACTTAAGCAATAAAAAAAATAAAATAAGTCTTTTGATGTACTTGTCTTTTCAATATATCTCCATATTACGATGTTTCCACTCTTCAATTTGACATTCACCTCACCCCAGTTGTGATCACTTGGCAACGGCCAAGAGTTTAATAACGTTCAAACCACTTCAAAGCTACTTATGCACATAATCGCATAATATAGGATTATTTTTTACCTCCATTCAGTATGCAACCAATGAATACTGTCAAATAATAATGTTGCTTCAAGGATTTATTTTTAGCCACAATAAAAACTTCTCTAATGAATTATTGCTCTGCCCCTTCATTTTTAAATATAAATTACGTTATTTAATTTAGTCAATGTTAAACCAGTCTGCGTAAATGCAAACTGGTGGAGGTCTTTCGACAAACAAGGATGGTCAACTTGTGACACCACAAACCAGTTTATCACTGGCTTATATCGCAACAAATTAAAAGTCAACAATGATAGACTTAACCGTCTTGAAGAAGCCAAATGCTGCAAATCTAGTCCAATATATATTGGGCAGAAAAGTATTTGCCAAAATGCAGACTGGTGGGACTCTTTCAACAAGTTAGTATTTTTCCCCAGAATCAATCTTTTAACTGGAATTCATTGTCAATCTTTTAACTGGTATTAATTGTGGTTCATTTTCTCAGTTCTTCTTGCTACGAAAATGAAGGGATTTGGATACATTACTTGGACTATGATTAAAATCTTTAAATTTTATGATTGTTTAGTTTAACGTAAAAAATGCGTACCAATATTTACAGGTTTTTTTGAAAGGTTGATCCCGGATAGTGCTTACTATTCTCAATTTCAATTTTGATTTTTTTTTAAGTTTTGTACTTTTATGCTTTTGTTGCCTAATTGTGAACACTGATGGTATTAGTAGCAACCGATAGCCGAATCATTCTTAGCCTCTAAACGTGGCAACTTGAACAGCTTTTCAATTAAAAACAAGGCGCAATGTCTTGAAAGTTGTCCTTTAATTTAGTGAAAAAAATTTTTTACGATCTTTCTTCTGTTGGTTTTCCATGTGCTCGTAGCTAGCTACATTTTAACTTGTGTAGCAACACTTTCTAATAAAGATTTACGTAATTAAATTGACGCACTCAAGACTGTACAGATAAACATATAAATAATTTGAAAAAATAAGCAGGATAAGCTGTTTAACTCTCAATGCTTAACAACAACCAAAAACGACTAAAAATAGTAAATGCAATCATCTGTGTGTGTCATTCAATCATAAAAAAAATAAAGATTGAAACTTATTTCCTTAAAAATGTATTTCAGAAAAGGATGGAGTGTTTGTTCAAATGGATATTTTCTAAGTGGTGTCTATCGCTCAAACGGACACCACTTACACAACCTCGAAGAGGGAAAATGTTGCAAACCAGTCAATCATCCCGACAAGTATGGTGATTGTTACCATGAAAATATCAAAAATGAATTCAACAAAAAAGGATGGACAATGTGTAAAAAAGATGGCTACTACGTCACTGGATTAAGACGAGATTCTGGGGATTGGCTAAAGGACATTGACAATTTTAAATGCTGTAAAATGTGGAGTGGTAAGAATCACGAAAACTAATTCTTTTTAAATCATTAATTAAAAGTAAATGTTTCATTATCTCTGTTTGTGTAGGTTGAAGCTCCATGCCAACCACATGATAAATAAGCAAGTAATGATTTTATAGAAAAACGTTGTTGTTGTAGTTAGAAACTGTTATTTCAGTTATTTTGTTAACTCATTTTTCAAATAAAACTTTGATACAAAAGGAATGTGGATATTTTTAACTTTTCATACCACAAATTGCATGTCCATGAAGTTTTAACGCAAGATTCCCTTCATTTCTGTAATCATACTTGTCTGTATAGTTTTATTGTATGATTATACATGTATATGGGCTTTACTATTTAGTTCGTGAGAACAGTTACGACAATAATATTCAAAATTGTGTATTTGTTATTTGTTATTTGTTAAAAATCAGTTATCGCTCCTACTTAGCGGGGAAATAATAATTTTTCACTACACATATGGCATAAAAATGTAGAATCTTATAAACGACCAAATGCGATGTCATTGATCTATTGCTCTGAAATGGAGCTATAGTATAACAATTCAATTTTTTTTATCGATAATTACTATCAATTATTTTGTCGATTTATGCGTCAAAAAATGGGAAAGCTGAATATTCTCGCAAACTAAAAACAAACAAATCGTCGTAAACAATGTAAGAAGTTATTTCAATTTCATCAAAATTGTACACCAAGAAACATAGCTACTCCTTATAAAACGTTCTTGAACAGAACATATCAAATGAATGGACATATTGATCGTCACGAAAAGACAAAAAGTTATTCCTTGTCGAAATCCTCCTCACCATCGCTCAATTTGCACAGTATGGCCTTCTGCTGTCCTTATATATTTTAATTAAAACTGCTCGTTATGTGTCTTCATACTAGATAAAACTCAAAAGAAAAAAACCCCCGTTTTCGGTCCATGCTTCCCGATACCTTTTTAAGCGTAAGGCACTAGAACGCTGCATGTTAACGTTTCGGTAGGAGATTTCTGCCCCTTCCACGCTATCCTACTTGGGGATGTCAATAACAAGCTTCCGCCCATCAGACCCCGAGATCACCTGCGATAGGCTTTGCTCGGGGTTCGCAGGGAGAGTGCGGTCGCGACCCGAAGCGTCTGGACCCCTAAGCCACTGCATACATATCGCACCCAGCTTCCACTGCTAGTTGACATATACTATACATATATTTAGCTTTATATTTATATACATAAGTTGTAAGCCTTACGATAGTTGCGGTATAATTAAAGTCACTACTGTGCATGCCCAGATGATTTCCTTGATAATTTGCGACTAATTGAGCCAATTGCCACAAATGTAGTGCAGGTACATATGGTTGTGCCATGTCTATAAACAGTCGGTCGAGTGGACAGCGCATGCGCTATCGCATTGCAGATAATTTCTTTATTAATTTGTTACTAAGCATGCTACTTACTTCAAAATCGATGCTAGTTGATGGAATGTGGATACAGTTGGTCGTTGCCGTGACCATGAGCTTGGGCAGCTGGTCAAGTCGATTGTGCATGCGCAGAAAATTTATCTGAAAATTTGTGACTGAGCAAGCTAATCCTCAACAATCGGTACTGGTACATACAGTTAGTCGTTAAGATGAACATGAACTCGAAGAGTTGGTAGAGTTGGCTTGGAATATGCTCAGATTAATTCTCAATTAATTTGTGGCGGAACGAGCTCTGAAATTAATGCTTGTACATGCGCTTAGCAATTGTCAATCATATATTTTTGGCACGCTTTTTGTCTTCTTAATTTTTAATTTTGTTTTGACAAATGCATATCAAACTCATCAACACTTTGTTACGCCACTCTATTGCGATAATATCCCTTAAAATGATAGAGATATTTCATTTTTCTCCATAATTTTGTATATGCATATTTTGTGCATAAACAATGATCTAATATTTATAACAGATATTATAATTTGTCGATTAAGTAGAAGAAATACTTGAAAATGAAACTTCCAGAAGTGAAACAAAATCAAGCATAACAGAGGAGAAATAGACCACGCCAGGATGAAGATAGCTTGATGAATTTGAACGTAGTTGAAGCACGTAGCGTACGCTCGAGAGCTTGGATAAAGATTCATGGACCAGTGAAAACACGAAGGAACCATGCATAATGACGACGATAATAGCTATAGCGAGGACTAGATTCCAGTAAATTGCAATCCATGAATAACACCAAGTCTACTGAAGATATGTTCTAAAATTATCGATGAAGCACTTATACAGTTTGGAAGCTCGTTGGCTCACGTGGTATATAGTAGGGGAAACTGTTTATGATGTTGCTGAAGATATGTAAAAATAACTACCCACGTCCTTCATTTAGGACGAGGAATCTGATTTCGAAAGTGAAGGGGAAGCAATTACTACGAGAGACTTGTAAGAAGATTCGAAATGTATTCAGCAAACTTTTTAAGTACAGATGGAGCTTTGTGTGAAGAGTACTCTAAGAAATGTTAATTGTAGCAAAACATAACATACTATATGGAAAAACGTAATATATAGACTTCATAAAACTTATTAACTTAGTAAGACCTCGGAATATTTAATATATGCAAGGTCGCTCGTGTTGCTCGTGTCGCGGCCTTTAATGTTTTTCTCCTCGCGCATGTTGTGTCGCGTACATTGGCAGCCATTATTCCAGTAATCGATTTCATGACAAAGAGGTAATGCCATGTTTTTCCTGAGGTTGGAAACAAGTGAAAATCTTTAAATATCTTACCGGAATTATGGCATCAATGAGGTAGCAGGGCACATTTGGGTGGCCCACATGTGGAAAATCACTGATGACTGATATATCTAAGCCCACGATCAATAAAATTGTCAATCTAACCATAGATATATTAAATTTAGATTTCTGACGTATATACAAGTTGTACGCATTGATATGTAAATAATACTGAATAACGCATTAACGATGATCTTAGATTTAGTAGACATAGGTTGCTGACGCATCCCATTCGCTAGAACATCTTATAATCCAAGAATAGTCCAAGATGGCGTACTAGGATTGTATTACAACTTTAATGTTTTTTAAATATTAAGCCGATTTTTTATAAATTTTTCCTCTGCAATCGACTTATTTTGACAAAATACGTTTATTTTTCATCTTTTGCGCAAATAATGGCCTCCTTAGATGAAACAATCATGAAAATATCCAATTTATCGTGAAGCATGGCAATTGGTCACTTGACCTGTTTGTGTAATTTCTCTCCAAGTACAGTCAATTATACTGCGAAAATTTCTAAACAGAGATACTTTTGGACTACGAAAACCTATGCTCATTCATTTTTGGGTTGAATGAAGATTCATAGAGCTTACGTCAGTAGAAAAGGGTAAAAATGGATCGATAAAGGACTATTTGATAAGATCTGTAACTGCTTTAAAGTACGCATGCAAAATAGACATGAAGAGTATTAGAACGTCTCCGAAAAGGTTAGTTTTGACGAGATAAGGGTAATTTTAGCTAAGTCTGGGGGCATATAAAGATTTATGATTAACAAAAAAGCAGCTAGTGAAGTATCAACTAAATAACGCACCTTTTGACGATAAACATTTGCATGCTCTTACGTTTTGGCCTTAAAACCATGACCCTCCGTCCCCCTCTGCCTTCTTGTGAGCAATATGCAACAGCGTTTTGTGAGCACAAAATCACACTGTTTTCTTGAGTTGACGTAAAAATGTTATAATTAAGTTTGCTACAAAGTATTCAGAAAGTATTTACTGCATTTACTTGACTCAATTTTATACTTTGCGTTCATTAACGAACATGTGTACAGCGATTAGTCCTGAATTGTAGTAAGTGGTTGGAGAACGAGGGTAGCAAAAAACTACACAATTCTCAAAATTAAGCTCAATTCACATTTATCATGATTTTAAACATTTATAAACAAATGCAGGATGTAACGAGTTATGACTGTTAAAAGAAAACACGACGTGTAATCATGGTCATTAACGCCGCAAAACTTTGTTTTGCAAGCTGACCACTCATCAAAGTATAGTGAAAATGGGATCAACTGTTCACTGAATCCTGTTTAAAAAAAATTGCAATTACTAGAGTCGTATTGTATAATTTATAACTTTCATATGTTTGTGTTAAACTTTATCTGTCTATATCTGTCCGATAAATTACTTTAAAGTAAATGGTTTGAGCCCGGGAGTATCGTTACATGTTTGTAAATGTCGATCGTCCAGGTTGGTATAGTCCTGAGAAGGACTGTTTTTGTTGTTGTTGACTGACGTTTCGACAACCTTAGCGGTAGTCATCTTCAGAGTCATTTGACAGTCAGTCCTTCTGAGGAGTATACCAACCTGGACGATCGACATTTACAAACATATAAATTACTTTACGAGAAAACAGATAAATTTGTAGAAACTATAGTGAAAGTAACTTAATGAGTTATTCAAGGAAAAGTATAGGAAAATCTAAATTATAAGAGAAAACTGAACTTTAGAGGCAACAATTTGGTTTTGTAAAAATTTATGTAAATGAAAGACACAAAACAACAAGTTGTGATTAAGGAATAAAATAATTATAGGGAAATATCAGAGCATTAAACAATGGACAATGTGGTAATGAAGGAAGTGATGCAGCACGTGTGTATAATTGAGTATATCTGTCAAAATATAGGGAATTCAAAAGTAGGCATGCAAGATGGCAAAAGGAAAATACAGGAAGAGATATACAGATCCATGCAGTTAAAGAGAACATGCATGTTTTGTATAAGCTATCGATATTCCTATTAAAATTATGTACGTACATGACACAATCACAGCACTACATGCAGACGAAATCGATGACTTTTACACTCGCATCAACAAACAAACTCAACTGCTCTGACTGCCACACCTCCTATATCGGGAACACTAGCAGGTACTTAAACATAAGACGTACCGAACACAAACGAGCTACTAAGAAACAAGACAAAACTTATAACATTGCCGAACATCACCGACTGACAATCACAACATTGACTGGGACTTGGCAAAATGCATTACTTATGGCACTGACTATATACAACGGCTTACATTAGAACGTTGGTCTACCAACTTAGAACAAACCCCCTGAACAGATCACAGCAATTACCTGCTCCTTACAAACGACTTATTTACAATACAAACAAACGATCAACTAAAAACTTTGCACTTCACACTAATCCACCATGACAATACACAATTAGCACCCACACATTTCCTGTACACAAAATGCAATTACGGAAGAACCAGAAAACAAATACAGCTAACCTGACGTTTACTCATTATTTGACTCTGAAGATGACTACCGCAAAGGTTGTCGAAACGTCAGTCAACAACAACAACAACAACAGTCCTTCTCAGGACTATACTAACCTAAACGATCTCCATCTATAAACATGTAACGATACTTCCGGATTCAAATTATTTACTCTAAACTATATCACCTTAGTTACATCTCATGCAACGTATGGTTACTGATTCAAACTAACTATATTCATACACTGTGACAAAGTTTAAATATATGTGGTAGTTTGGGGAAGGCGTTTATTAGAGAGAAGTGTTTGTTATAGAGGGTCGTCTAATAAATTCAATTATTTATTATATTTAAGAGTGCTGAAGTATTTATTAGATCATCTAGCTACGCTACATGCATATGCAGAGTCATTAAAACATTGTATCTATAAAACAACTTTAGGTTTATAAGATTTTAAGTGCAGTTGAGTTATAAGTAGCATTTTCTATACATTCATCGTATTGCTAACGCTTTTAAATATTATTTAAAGTTTTCAAATAAATTTGTTCTGACATTTGTTTGCTCATTATTCAAATACTTATTACCGTAACTGCAAAAAACATTTTTCACTGCCACTATTTATACAAACCATTATCTTAAAAACAGTATAGCTTTGCCTAAAACATTACTTGTTTCTTTTCAATTAGAATTCCTCTCTATAATTTATGTGCTTCGATAAAGAAATTATTTGAAAGCTATTAATTGAGAAACATCAATTGATTTTGCAATTCTACATTTCATCATTTTATTTAGGTAAAACATTCATTCCATTATCTTGGGAAGAAAAGTATGTTCAGAGTCTTTTTTATCTCCAAGAACTAAGTTACGTATACGTACATCGCTGCTTTTTATTACAGAAAACATATTTCATAAATGTCAGTACAAATTTTAAAAAACTCAGTCTGCAGTTTACTCAGTTGAAAAAATACGAAATAGGATATGTGTCCAACTCCACGGATTCAGAACTTTGAAATAAACTGTAGAATCCCAAGATAAAGAACAATGAAAAATACATCAATTTATTAAAAAGATAATGCGTGTAGTTTTAAGTTGTATGTCTTTCATGAGAAGAATTCTTGTAAAGGAAAAAGACAAATTTTGAAAACAAAAAATCCTGTTTTTGGTCCAAGCCTCACGATGCCCCGAGATATTTGAGAACTAGACGTTAATTAAGGGAAATAGATAATTGTTGTTGTCCATAAAGCCCATGGATGCTTTGCTTGTGATACATGAGAAACAGTAAGTATAAAACATTTAAGGTCGTCTTGACTTATTAGTGCCTAAAAAAGGCACAGTGTCAAAAGAAGTTAATTGAAACGTTGCTTGGCTTATTTAATAAGAAGAGCTCTTGTAAAAAAAAAGATAAAACTCGAAAGCAAAAAACCCCCGTTTTCGGTCCATGCTTCCCGATACCTTTTTAAGCGTAAGGCACTAGAACGCTGCATGTTAACGTTTCGGTAGGAGATTTCGGCCCCTTCCACGCTATCTTACTTGGGATGTCAATAGCAAGCTTCCGCCCATCAGACCCCGAGATCACCTGCAATAGGCTTTGCTCGGGGTACGCAGGGAGAGTGCGGTCGCGACCCGAAACGTCTGGACCCCTAAGCCACTGCATACATATCGCACCCAGCTTCCACTGCTAGTTGACATATACTATAAATTTATTTAGTTTTATATTTATATTCATAAATTCAAAGGCCTTACGATAGTTGTGGTATTATTGAAGTAACTACTGCGCATGCTCAGACGATATCTTTAATAATTTGCGACTAAGTAAGCTAAATGGCACAACTATAGTGCAAGTACATTTGGTTAGTCTTTGCCATGACTATAAACTGTTAGTCGAGTGGACTGCGCATGCGCTAGCACATTGCGATGATTTATTTATTAGTTTGTTATTAGGCATGCTATTTACCTCAAAACCGGTGCTAGTTGATGGAGTGTGGATGCAGTTGGTCGTTGCCATGACCATGAACTTGGGCAGCTGGTTAAGTCGATTGCGCATGCGTAGATGATTTATCTGAAATTTTTGACTGAGCGAGCTAATCCTTGATAATCGGTACTGGTACATACAGTTAGTCGTTGCCATGAACATGAGCTCGAAAAGCTGCTAGAGTTGACTAGGCATACGCACAGAAGGGTCACTAGTGTCGGGGCCTTTGATTTTTTTCTTCTCACGTATGTTGTGCCGCGCATATCTGCAGCATTATTCCAGCAAAATATTTAGGTTTTCTCACTTGTTCCCAACCACTGAAATGACACGTCATTCTTATACTCAATTATTTTTGATTTCATTGTGAAGAAATGACGTCATGTAATTGCAGTGGTTGGAAACAAGTTAAAACCCCTAAGTATCTTCCTGGAATGGTGGCGAACCTAAGGACGCGGTGTACACTTCTAAGGAGTGGTCCTTCTGTTTAATTTTTATCGTGTGGTAAGACTCAATATACTCTGTGCAAACTTAAGTACATATTCTTCGATTCCAACCAACCTCCAGGGAATTATCAAATGTGGCTCGCCAACGCAGGCAGCAATAGTATAAAATATTCATTCGTATTGATCCAAACATGGCAGCCTTGACGCAACATACAAACCAAGAATATTTGATTTACAAATTCCAAATAGGCAGATTGCGCCAATTGCACTGTCGTTGTCTTGTTGAATTTTCACTGGTGGTTTAAATAAATGTCTTTGGTTGAAGCGGTTTCACGCGTTCTCAACCGATTTAGCCAATAATTTAATTAAACTAAGACTTTGTTTACATTGCACCGGATTGCTACCAGGTAATGTTTAATTTTCTATGTATTAAAAGTCGGTGATAACGTCCAATATCAGAGACACAATAAAATAGATTGAATCTATCAACTCAATAAGAATTTAATCCAACCATTTACCCCCTTTGAAGCAAATGAAGATGTTGTGATGAGCAAATCCGGTATAGCGCAAACGCAGCTTAAATGAAAGAATGCAACTTCAGGTCGGAAAATTAATGTGACGACTGTTTGCATTGAAAGACAGTTTAATAAATTAACACTCATATACAAACATTTTATGATTAAACTGTTACAATTTGACTTACAGCTAAAATTAAAATTATTTAACGTGGAATTATATCCCTCGTAATATTTATTATTTTTTTAACAGTTCACCATCGATTCACACATGATACAGGCAAGCATAAAAACAATCGCGTCATCCTTAGCCAAAGTCTCCAGTCCTTACAAATAATGGAAACTAATGAAATAGATTGAGAGACAGACAAAATGATAATGATCTTAACATACATTAATGTGCTATTTCTGCAATGGTTTTCAGATGACATAATTTGTTGTGATTTGAGTAAGTTCCTTTGTGGCAGTTAGTAAAATGCTGTTGGCTGGAAGTGTTTCAAATCCGGGTTTTACAAGAATTCGCCAATCGTATCATCCATAAAAACCACTTTATTGATAATCATGATTTATGTATTCATAGTGCAGAACAATGAAACACAACAAACTACGACAAAGTATGTCATGTGAAAACATGTCCTATCGCATTTTTCTGTGTTGTGCATAAACATTGGATTCGTCTACAACAATTTGTGGGGTTCTTCAGTTTATCCTAAAGAGTCATGAAAGGTTATGATCTTTCCGCTGATTCCGTAGATGAATAATTTGTTTTATTATCCTCAAGTCTATCAGCATCACTCATAACAAAATCACGTGGAGTAATCATATTTTCGTGTAAGTTTGTGTGCTTTGAAAATTCACTGGAAATTTCATCTTCATTTTGTTGCCTAGATAACATAACAAATTAGTCATGTTAGCCTCACTCAAGGCACCCAACAGACACCATAATATCCATTAATACCAAATGCTTAGATCCACCAGCATCTGCGCAATCTTTAATGTTTTTTTTTCTTGCTTGCTTAGCATAATTTCTTTGCGCAACAAAGGGTATTTACGAGGACGTCCACGTTTCCGCGTTATAATCACATTGTTGCGCCTTTTCTTTGCGCTGACGGCTGTCTGTTGTTTAGTCTTAGGCTTAAATCACACAATCGTACTCGTCGTATGAAGGATGGGTGAATCTTGCTTGTCAGCAGGATTTTCACAGCATTTAACCCCCGAGTCATTTGAACATGTGGCGCCGTCGTCAAGAAATTCTAAACAAAAAAGACAGTGTGCACTTGGCATGCTTAATTGTTGTGTACGTACATGACACGAAATTTTGTTGCCTTTAATTAAAGATCTTCGAAAAATGTAATGTACTCTCTTTCTTACATTAAATTTTGCATGTTTAGACTGCGTTCACATGAGAACGGAACGAAACTCTAGCAGTATAGTTTCAAACCGTTTCACACTGTTAACACGATACCCTAAGAGTTTTGCTCCGTTTTGTTGTTGTGTTTAAACTATACAGGATTAATGCCGGCTTTGAGTCTATTCGAATCATAATTATTTGAAGTCTTTAAATTTTTGCTGAGCATATTTATCGCAGAGACAGATGTGTAAAAAACAATAGCAAAAAAGTATTGCAGCATTGAAGGTGATAAGGCTTAATCTTTATTCAGTCAATTAGGATGCTAACTATTGAACACGTATTTTCAAATGGAAAATATCAACCGTAGAAACTTTGAAAAACAATAACAAAACATTGCAGCAAGTACTAGTTTATTTCGAGGAATTCAACTGGATACATCCAATAATTTAAACGAGTTTCTCCTTGGAAGTTTTCGGGATTTGTACTTAAACCTGTTTGCAGAATCCATTAGTTTTTCTAAAAAATGATGTTCTAAATGTTTAATGTATGTATGTTTTTCACAAAGCTACATTGACTGGAAGTTATAAAATGCAAAAAATAATTAGATACTTAAGAAATGAATAGCCTTGGTTGGATTTCTTTGCTGGTGCATCAATTCATCTAACATGTGACGACAATTATCTAATTATCTTTTAAAACCAAATCTCCTGCAAGTTTGAACTAAAAGTTTTGTTTTTCTGTAAATTTTTAAGTACATGGAGGCACACTAATAATAATAGTTTTGGGCAAATATACATTTTAAAAACAGTTAACAGTTTAAGATTTTATATGCTTTAATATGTCATAACAATTTCTTAAGTATCTTGCCGATAATAGTTGCTGCGGGTGAAATGTAATATACCTGGAACGATAACTAGTATTAAAAACCCAGTGATTGGATGAAGCTGTTTTGGAAAGTTTCGCGCTTCGTGTGTGTCTCGTGTGCAGTGTGTTCCGTGCGTGACAATGCTGCTTGTCGATCAAAGCTTCGAATGAAAACAGCATGAATTGAAAAACGGAGAGTTTTTAAATAAGAAATATTTTTTTGGTGATGAATCAGGGCAGAAATTTATTTCAATTTGTATTCAGTGCCACGCCAAACTTATTAAAACGCGTATCTTGCAGTTATTTGCCGTATCGCAAGAAAATATACTCAGTAAAAATGGCTTCAACAAATGATCCATTTTTCAACACAGAATTTGAAAAAAACAGCAAAAATGTATGTACTCTTCGCAAATGTTCATAAATTTTTGAGAGAATGATTAATACTGAAAAACATTTGAGCATATAAATGCATAGCAGCATCGTTCATCAACTTTTTTTTGTTAACACTTTTGCTAGATGCTGTCAATCTTTACGTTCAAGAGATCAAGTTGTTGCCTCATGGTTTGCTTTTTTTTCAACTCTATTGTCTATGCAGCTCATGCTGAACATTATGAATGATTCACTTACAATACTTGTATACTTTCATATACAAGAAGTGACTTTTTGTTAAAAACATTATCTGCCCAACATACATTTTTATCCAACGGCTTTGATTGTTGATGAATAGAAAATGTAATCACAACGTGTGAATTGATTGCTGAAAAAATTACTGGATCATTGCTCTTGTCAACTTAGTTTTACTTTAATCTTGAGCAATGGTTTGCCTTAAATTTCTATTTTTGTAATTTATGACTTTGAGCAAGTTGTCTTTACTTTGTTAATAATTGAAATGAAATTCATAAAGGTGTGATGCTTATAAATTCAAATATTTAGAGTATTCTCTGCTTTGTTTATCGTAAAATCTTCCCAAAATTCAAACGTGAAAAAATCATATTAGTGAGTTGCTTCTTTTTTAAGGAACAAGTACTATTTATGCCACTTTAGCAGTGTAAGCTTGTTATTAAAATTACATAAAAAAGGCATTTATAGTATTTATCACAATGTAGATTCTTTTTAAAGCGTTTTATACTGCATATATTTGTAAATATTGAACATTTTCATTTAGATATGTTTACGCGGAGCTTTGTTCTTAGCAGGGGCGGATCTAGAGTATGTCAAATCCGTCGCGCGACTGATGTTTGAAATTAAAAAATTACCTATTCATATTATTTAAAATTCATTAATTATTCTTACTTTATTATCGCATTTACTTCGTGATAAAAATCCAGCTTTATTTATTATTGAAAACTAATAACTAATGCAATGAATATCTCGTTGGTAACCAGATCAGTTGAATTTTAATTGACCTGGAATAACCGACTGATGAGCGGGGTGGCTTGTCTGGTTCGACTGATAAAGGAGTCTATGAACGCCAGAAACGCTATTTTCTTGGTCAATGGCCAGATCAGTGGACTGTCTGGAATAATCTCGACCGATAAGCGGGGTGGCCGGACCTATAAGGGAGTCCACTTGCTATCGTGTAATTGGTTCGTTTAAATTTTTGTCTTACTGTGATTGGTTTCACCGATTTCGACTGATAGCCAACTGAACTAACATAGTCTAGCTCACTGTCTGAATTGAATGTTTGATCGTTTTATAGTAATTTTCTAAAGCATGATAGAAACTAAACTACAATCAGATGGAATTTATGGAAATCTTTTACAAATTCATATATTGACATGAATGCTGTTTCTGAACTGGGAATTTTTTCAAGAGGGCGAAAAGTTTATGGATGAATTGTAAATGCTTGGCAAAGACGATCTCGCGAGTGACATTTCAGTCATTGATGTTCAAAAGCAAGCCAACATTGTTTTGAGTTTTATCAGCAGAAATTTACATCGAAAATCGTAAGTAAAGGACAAGTGAAGTGTATGCATGAATGTATTATATCAAAGTCAATTTATGCGAGTGTGTGATGCGATTTATGTTAATATGGCGTATGGTAAGCAGATTGATGCTTCTAAAATTGCTTTTGCCGACGTACTTTTAGCTATGATTTCTTTAGTGCTTGGGGAATCGTGGCCGTTATATGGCAGCGAAATCCTACATTCCTGCAAATATATTTCAATGGACAAAAAATCTATAGCCATAAGGCGCCATACTTATATTTACTTTATCATAAACAAATGTTTGGGGTTTTTCAGTTTATGATCATTGATCATTCAATCATTGGACAGTTATACTATATATTGTTTAAGATTTGAGAAAACTAACATTGATTACATGAGAAGCTGTTTACTATAACTTGTGATTTTGAGTCTTCTGATCCATGAAGCTTTTTATTTTGACAATTTGACTGGAATGGCATTAAACCTTAGTATTTCACATACATGAAATGTTGTCCCATGTCACATATTGTCCTCTTTTCTAACTGAACACTTCATGTCGAGATGTAAAGGTGTGTTAATCTACGGCTCATACCAGATTGTTTGCCATAAATTACAAAGGGCTATTGATGTATGAAAAGCATTTTCTATAAAGTAAAAATGTCTTCCTATGTATGCAGATAAGCCTTGAAATTAGGCAAAACAGCAAAGTATTTTTCATGATCACTAGGTAATTTTTCTGATGATCATTATAATTTCTAAACTAAATTACTTCAGATTTACATTTAAACGAGCTTTGATCATATGAAAAGATATTTATCATAACCAGTGAGCATGACACATGAATCAATTTTAACACAAACAACCAAACAAACAAACAACATTTGTATACCGGCCAGTTTAATCCCCGCCAGGGGGGTTGACCGGTCCATGAACTTTTCTACGCCAAACGTCTCTATCTCTCGCCATATCTCTCGTTATACCCATCGCCTTCATATTACTGTTCATAGCATCCATCCATCTCTTTCTCGGTCTACCTCGTTTGCGGACTCCATCAACATTCATATACAACGTTCTACGAATTTCAGCACTTTCTTCCCTCCTTTCCACATGCCCAAACCACCTCAAACGCTGGCGCCTTACCCAATTTCGATACACCCAACACCAACTTCTTCTCTAATCTCTTCACTTCAGAATCCTATCCATCAACGTTACACACACATCATCCTAAGCATTCTCCTTTCCGTCGACGCCAATCTTCTCAGGTCCTCTGCTTTCGGCGCCCAACACTCTGCTCCATATCCCAAAACACTTCTAACACATGCCTTGTACAATTCTCCCTTCTGCTTCAACGAAGTCGACTTTCCGCACAACATTCCCGACAACTCTCTAAAACTCCACCACGCTACTTGAACTCTGTTCCTCACTGCTTGCTCGCACCCTCCACCATCATTTAACACATCGCCCAGATATTTAAACTCCGATACACCTTCCAAACTCACGTCACCCAGTTCAAACCGTTCAATCGCGACTCGCCCACCACTTCGACACGTCCCGCACTCAAAATCAGTTACTCTTGTCAATGCACCACGGACACCTGAACATCTTCCATGAACCCACTTACATGAACCAATTTTAACATTCATGTAATTATATAATTAAAGACATGTTGGTTACAATCTGTTTGTATTTGCAAATACAATGCTACTAGTGATTGCTATATAGCGCCCCTTGCATATACTTGCAGAAGATAATAGTCTAGTGAAATGCCTAATAAACATTTATGGCATTAAGCTGTCCTTGACTGCAAATTTTCACTCTGATAATTTTTGCTTAATCTTTGGCAAAAAAAAATTTTGAGATTTTTCTCAAAAGGTGAATTTTACAGCACTGATGTGGAGAGATGGGTAAAGAGTTACAATAAACTTGCATATTTGAAGTCTGAGCTTTTCTATATCTATGAACTGTCACTTGTAGTACCAAATTTCTAACTTAACTCATTACATAGAGGTTTGAATGGGGGTCTCTAGGGGGGTCTATGCCTGACAATGAAATTTTAAAAGACTATATCTGTTTTTGAATGGCATTATTATAAAATAAATTTTACGTTCCTAGACATGCTAATGAGCCATATATTTGGCATCATAATTAGCTTAAATATTAGGCAAAACATTCAAGTATTGTTCACTTCATATTTTTTTTGGAAAAAAACGTAAGCAAAATGTGTTGTTTTTACGCAAAAACGATGCCCACAAAATACATTTTGTAATGCTCTAAAACGCTGAAAATGGCATTTTAAGGCTCTGAAATTCAAAATTTCAGGATAATGCCTCAGACTCCCCAGGTGCGGAGCGGCTCGACTTTTTATGACTGATGTTTGAAAAAATCC
>NW_025813486.1:132709-135209 GCF_021976095.1 Xenia sp. Carnegie-2017
TTTGCCAACTTGCCAACATTCAATCATGGTTATGCTTGTATTGCGAGTTAGAATGAAAAGGATCATCAACTTTGTCTATGGAATTTTCCTTGTTGTAAGTTTGTAGAATGTTACAAATGCTTGACTTTATTGTACTTTCGTGATCTTTTATTAGAAGAGGAGAACTCGCGATTTGCAAATTTGATGCTGTAATAAATTCGCATTCTTAAAAAAAGTTTGACCAAATATTGCAGTGGAAACTGTGAACATGTACGGAATGGCACTGGTATAATGTTAAGACTCTTCAAGATGCTCTTTCCAACATTCAGATTTTGGTTGTGACTGAGAAGCAATCCACGAAGGTGTCTTCAAGTTGCATAATGTAATTTAAATAGCACGATGAAGGAGCAGTCAGCCCACCAAAGTTGAGTTCTTTATATGCCTTGAAATAGCAAAGCAAATTACCATCGTTGTTTATGTTATTTGAAGTCAAAACGTTCTTACATTGGAGACAGCTGTGGATTTTGAAAGCTTTGCTTAGCAAATATCCTGAAACATAGGCAGCAGCATTTTTGAGCAATAAATTGTTGCTAATATTTTGTTCTCGGTAGTCATTTTCACCAATCAACAGTGAGTTACTTGGAGCTTTTGCATGGGTAAGTGGCATACTAAATGGTTTGGGCTTTTTTTATAATTGTGTTAGCAGAGTGTCCATATCTTTAGAACAGTTTCCTTCGAAGAGGTCAAAGTGAACTGAAAACCTTTCAAAAAGCCCTGATAAATTGTATTGGATTGTCAGAATTACCTCCTTGCTGGCATATTGTTTCAAAAAAATTCTCTAGAGCATCTGTGTTTAATCTTCTGGTAAGCAAGAATGCAAAATTATGTGAGGCATGAAGATAGGTCCAGAGACAGATAATGGCCTTTATAGATATAAGCCATCCTTCAGTGATTTGATTCTGCCTGTGATGTTTTACCATCTTTTACCACTTTGATTCCTGATGAGGACACTTTTTGAGAACAGCAATGTGATTATTGCTGTTGCTTATTGCACTTTTTTGTTCTTTTGTTGATTTCAGTGTGGAACTATTGACGCAATCGAAAAGCGAATCAAATTTGAAAAGCAACTCAGCTGTACCCAAGGCTGATGGTGGTAGTGCTTCAATTGATGAATATGTGCGAATCGATGCAGCAACGGTGTGGCTGAATATTTGTGTAGCATATTTAACTTTCATCTTTTGAAAATTGGTGGGGTGAAGGTACTTATCTGTAAGCTTAGGAGCTGCTCTAATTGAGAGATTTATCTCTCTCATAATAATTTTCAATGTCCTTCCAGCAAGCCGAATATTTTCCAAATTAAAAGGTGCTGTTCTTGAGGTTATTTCCTCTGCACTTGAGCAGATGTGTGGAGGATCGAACATTAGAAATATTTTTCTTCCATTGTGAACAAACCATGGCTTCTCGTTGGTGACATTCAATTTTTGTGACATACTGTAGAAGTTGGACCCCATATCTGATATTACCACACAAATGTTCAACCCAATCAAATCAAGCTGCGAATGACTTCTTTGATCAAATCTTGCAAAACATCAACTGGACAAGATTCATTAACAAGTACATACCCCAAAGGTTGCTTCCAACCACCAGATATGCTTCGCAGCATGAATACAAGACCTGATGTTGCCAATTTGTTTGTTTGATAGCCACCAAAGTCCTCTTAGCCAGGACTTTTAATCGTGATTTTTCAAAGTTTAGAAACATACACTCTTCAAAGTGCTCTTCACACAGTTTGCAGTTATTATAGAGATAATTTGCAGTTTTATTTAACAAGTCCTGGCGTCTAGTGTTTTGAACCCATTTGTTTGATCTAAAGGCATGTGAATGTCATAAGAATTTGTAAAAGTTTATCTTTACATTCAAAACTTACTACATTTACTATTTTACCTTAATGGATCTCGCGGAAAACGAAAGAAGCTTAAGTCAGGTCGAGTTCTTTTGCTGTTAATGCAGTTTACAGCTGAACAATGAAAACCTTGCTCCACCTTTAACTTCTTTTGTCAGCCATTAGTGCTAATAAGTAAATATCAAAGACTGAGTATTATAAATGTAATTAGTTTAGGAAAATTAATACAGCGACAAAGATGTAAACGAAAATAATAATATATATATATATTAATAGGAAGCAAGAGGACAATTTTATTCTTACAACGGAATCAATAATTTCAAATTATCTAAAACATGACAAATATAAGGAACATATAGTTAAGAGCATCTAGAAGTTAGCTACAATCATACAATATAAGAATTTTCCCAACACATATGGCATTGGCATTCAATGCATTGCACAAGTTTGCAATTTCAATGAACATTTATCGAGGTTCGGGATATGACTAAATTTGTCTGAATACTAAAGCACCAACCCAATGTCATACGGAAGACGGATAATATCTGTTAATTTATTGATGGAAAAACACTGTTGACGGCCACGGCAATACATTTTCTACAGGTCTCGAATTGTACA
>NW_025813486.1:142709-229698 GCF_021976095.1 Xenia sp. Carnegie-2017
CCGACAAAAGGATTATATCACCAATCATGTCTTCTGTTTTGCAACGCTTGAAAGAAATGATGTTATTTTTGACGTGTTGTCACACATAGTGATACGACACATCTACAGTGGTTGACCAAAAAAAATGTCCCCGTAATGAAATATGAGTTTTGTTTATAAAATTCATGAATTTAAAAAACTGTACAGAAATAATCGTAATAAAAACAACATTTCTAGTAAACGACAATACTTAAGCAGTAATTTACAAAAAAATGTGCATGTGCAGAAATGTCGACGGTCCTGCAACACTGAAATAATTCGTCATGTTTATATATTGCAACAAAAATCAACACAAACATGAAGCAATTTTTAAAACCAACGCAACGTATACATGAAAATAAAGAAGTTGAATTGTTAAGAGTGACGAACAAGACGCCGTCTACAGATATATCAGAATAAAAAAGGCGAAGGGATCGTGAAATTCGATATATGCTAAATGCTGGAGTCAGTGTTTGTGATTAGGAAGTTGCAAAGAAGTTTCTACTAAGTTACTGTGAAGTAAAATACTGAGTTCAAAGTTGAGGTTAACTTGAGATTGTAATCACACCTCCTAGTGGTAGAAAAAACAATAGACCACTGAGAGAAGGAATATCTTCATTGCTAAAACCTTAAAGTTAGGTACCCTATCAAAGATTTCTTTTTAAATCTTATAGTTCCAGACTTTGCAGCCTTTAGATAATCTTTGTAGCTTTGCAAATGTCTTTTGTTGATGCTAAGGTTTATTTATGCAAAGTTTCGTCGTATTAAATTATTAAAAAACTGAAATTCTGTGATTTCCTCATCAATCTGATATTGAACATTTTATAACTTCATCAATACAGTTAGGCAATCAAATAATTCTGGACATCACGTGATACATCAGTGAAAACACAAACTGTGCAACAGCCGTTTCTTACGTCACTTCTGGCATTCAAGACAAAGACAAAACATAAATTTCCATATGACTTTTGAAACTCTCTATAGTTGTCCTTGCTTGATTTGTTATGTCCTCTGAATGCCAGCTCCTTTGTAAATATTTGTCTTCCTTTTTTCCTTTTATCCTCATTATGACGTTTCACAGCCTCTCTTGTCTTTCAGAATAAAACTTCCTCGTTAACATCGTTGTCCATAATGTTTAACACTTGCAAATATGAAAAAAGTTATTTCATTTTTTATGATTCTCGAAAACGTCGCAAAGTGATGCTTTTTTATACATAGCCAATGCTGTTCGCAGCAGCACACAATTACAAGAAACTATCTTTAATTTCTCCCTTATTGAAACTGTTAGAATCTGCTATCTTTTAGTTTTCTTTTTAGTCGGTGCGTACCATAGAGATGTGTTATAAATTACTAACATTCTGATCTATAATATTTTGCGAACTAAAAGGTCTTTGTAAAAGCTCATAGAAATTATATCTGAAAACTTTTATCGTATTTGTAGATACGCGTTCTAAAAAGTCACGACCAATAGGCAATATTTAACATTCGAGTTTACGTTAATGATCCCCTCGAAACGCGTTAGTTTATCAACATAGATTAAAAATTCTCATTTCATATTAAAATTTAATCAAAATAGTGGTTCATGGTCATAAAATTGATAAAGAATTTTACCATTGCCAATCAATTGTCGTACATAGCCAAAGAAAAACAAGATCTTGTGTTACATATTGTAAAACATATATATTTATAAAATCAAGTTTCAATTAATGCGTTAGAGTCAATGAAATTAAATAAACATAAACCTTAGTAAATTTAAAAAAGACCATTAGCTACAACATTATAACATATTCTTAGATACAGAGGCATGACATTCACAAATGACTATGCAAATTATTGAAGAATATATTCTTATGTCTGTTTTGTAACGTAAACATTAAGGTAAAATATCATGTTTTTTTAATTTTTCTAAAGGTTGTTTGACAGGATACTGCAGTTGGTAAAAGCTGTAGCATACATGCTCTCTGTCATTATTAGTTTTTAAGTTCTTTTGTAATTTTAAGACGATTTTGGTGAAGTTAAATCAATTGAACCTAATAAGGGTTGTATAATATTTTTTTATTTGCTTGATTTTTATCTTGTTGATATATACCAAATTTTTGTACAGATGGAATCGTCAGGAATAAGAAATCTGTCTTACATTCAGCAAATAATTAACGTGGTGCAAAAGGAACTTGCTCAGTTTTTCATTAAACAATGGAACTCTCGTTACAAATCAACTTATGGAGAATGGGATGATACACACATCAGTGGTAACAAATTTTACAATTTAGAATCAAGAAGAAAGTTAGACCAAAAAACTCGACAAAAATATCAAGATGGAGATACCAGTAAGTGGGACTGTACGATATTATTTGATGCAATAATTTTTTCAAATTCAATTGGAAAGCACCTTGACAAAAAAACAAAGGATGCTGTTCATGCACTTCGTTGTGAAAGAAACAAGTACGCACATTGGTATGAAAGGGAATGCTCAGATGATGATTTTGATGATATAGTCAACATCATTGAAAAATCATTTCAAGATTTGAAATTTTCTCTCGATGAAATCAATAAAATAAAAAATCATCGTGACAGTTTTGATTTATTTCAAGTTCTTCCTTCAAAACCTAATCATTTTTTCGTTGAACGCTCTGAATTACGAGATAAAATTATAAAAGATCTTGAAAAATTAAGGAATGATAACAATGATAAACTGACATATTTTTACATCACTGGTAATCCTGGCAGTGGTAAATCACAACTTGCAAGACAGGTTTGTGAAAAAATATCGTGTGATTGGAAAAATAGAACTTCGTTTGTAATGACTCTCGATGGAAAAAATGAGGAATCTCTTTTAAAAACTTACTGTGAACTTGGATACCGTTTAAACTGTGACAAGTATATGATTAAAAAATTTGAAGATGAAAATTGTTCCATCGCAGACAAAGTGAAGAATTTGCGATCGTTAGTATCCACACGATTAAAATTCTGGCAAAATTGGTTGATCATTGTAGACAACGTGGCACAGCTCAGCAAAATTTCTTCATTACTCCCCCAAGTTGGTGATCCCATGTGGATAAATGGACAAATCATAGTAACTATCCAGAACACAGATGCCGTACCTCAAGACGATGAGTTTAACAAACATATTTCTATCAGAAGTGGAATGAATGATAAAGAATGTTTTCAACTGTTGAATATTACACTGATGAAATGATGATGATCAATTGTTGAATGAAGTATCCCACGCATTAGATCGTCAACCGCTGGCTTTGGTTGCCGCTGGTTATTATGTCAGTCGTGTAAACAAAGCAAACTGCTCATTTACTTGGAAACAATATTTAAAGAAAATATCTTCAGAAGAACAAGAAAACATGGACGCCACTTTTGTTAAATTTAACTCCGTATATCCTAGAAGTATGTTACAAGCTTCGCTTTTAGCTGTCAGACAAAATGCTGAAGAATCCTCAATATTGGCAAATGTTATTAACTTTTTTTCCGTGATATCGTTTGATCCTATACCACGAGACATTATTGTTTTTATGTTCAAAAATTGATCCCAAACACTCAAAGGAAGATATATGTCTTTGTTTAAAGGACTGCTCATTGTTCTTGCATTCAGAAAATAATGACATTAGTCTACATCGCATTGTTCACAAAGCAATTATTGTTTATCAATCTGAACATTCAAATGAAGAACATGAAATGGAAACTAACGTTGATCAAATATCTAAAGCACTTTACATGTTTAAAGAGAGAGACGACGAAATCAAATTAATGCCACATCTTGAAAAATTGTTCAATTATTAAAGACCAACAAGACAAAAAACATGAACACTTTACAAGTTTTCCAATATTTTGTTGACAAATTAAGACATTTTGGAAAATACGATCTTGCTCTTGAACTATTGGATAAATTTAAATCAGAAGAATCTAGTTATGACAAAGCTTGGTATTTTAATATCCTTGGTCTTTTATACCATGACACTGGGAAGTTTAGCAAAGCTAAAAATCATCACGAAAAAGCTCTAGAAATTCATAAACAATCGTTAGGTCCAAATCATGTTGATGTCGCTGCGTCTTTAAACAATCTTGGTAATGTGTTTATAAAACTGGAAACTACGACAAAGCTATAGAGTTTATGAAAAGCTCTGAAAATTCAAAAACAATCGTTAGGTCCAAATCATGTTGAAGTCGCTGCGTCTTTAAACAATCTTGGTACGGTGTTTAATGAAACTGGAAATTACGACAAAGCTATAGAGTTTCATGAAAAAGCTCTGGAAATTCGAAAACAATCATTAGGTGCAAATCATGTTGATGTCGCTAGTCTTTAAACAATCTTGGTAATGTGTTTATAAAACTGGAAACTACGACAAAGCTATAGAGTTTATGAAAAGCTCTGGAAATTCAAAACAATCGTTAGGTCCAAATCATGTTGATGTCGCTGGTCTTTAAACAATCTTGGTATGTGTTATATGAAACTGGAAACTACGACAAAGCTATAGAGTTTATGAAAAGCTCTGGAAATTAAAAACAATCGTTAGGTCCAAATCATGTTGATGTCGCTAGTCTTTAAACAATCTTGGTAATGTGTATAATGAAACTGGAAACTACGACAAAGCTATAGAGTTTCATGAAAAGCTCTGGAAATTCGAAAACAATCGTTAGGTCCAAATCATGTTGATGTCGCTATGTCTTTAAACAATCTTGGTTTGTGTTTTATGAAACTGGAAACTACGACAAAGCTATAGATTTTATGAAAAAGCTCTGGAAATTCAAAACAATCGTTAGGTCCAAATCATGTTGATGTCGCTGCGTCTTTAAACAATCTTGGTAATGTGTATATGAAACTGGAAACTACGACAAAGCTATAGAGTTTCATGAAAAGCTCTGGAAATTCGAAAACAATCGTTAGGTCCAAATCATGTTGATGTCGCTGCGTCTTTAAACAATCTTGGTAGTGTGTTTAAAAAAACTGGAAACTACGAAAAAGCTATAGAGCTTTATGAAAAAGCTCTGGAAATTAAAACAATCGTTAGGTCCAAATCATGTTGATGTCGCTGGTCTTTAAACAATCTTGGTAATGTGTATATGAAACTGGAAACTACGACAAAGCTATAGAGTTTCACGAAAAAGGTCTGGAAATTCAAAAACAATCGTTAGGTCCAAATCATGTTGATGTCGCTGCGTCTTTAAACAATCTTGGTAGTGTGTTTAAAAAAACTGGAAACTACGACAAAGCTATAGAGCTTTATGAAAAAGCTCTGGAAATTCGAAAACAATCGTTAGGTCCAAATCATGTTGATTTCGCTAGTTCTTTAAACAATCTTGGTAATGTGTATAATGATACTGGAAACAACAACAAAGCTATAGAGTTTCATGAAAAAGCTCTGGAAATTCGAAAACAATCATTAGGTGCAAATCATGTTGATGTCGCTATGTCTTTAAACAATCTTGGTTTGGTGTTTTATGAAACTGGAAACTACGAAAAAGCTATAGATCTTTATGAAAAAGCTCTGGAAATTCAAAAACAATCGTTAGGTCCAAATCATGTTGATGTCGCTGCGTCTTTATACAATCTTGGTAATGTGTATAGTGATACTGGAAACTACGACAAAGCTATCGAGCTTCATGAAAAAGCTCTGGAAATTCGAAAACAATCGTTGGGTCCAAATCATGTTGATGTTGCTGCGTCTTTAAACAATCTTGGTAGTGTTTAAAAACTGGAAACTACGACAAAGCTATAGAGTTTATGAAAAGCTCTGGAAATTAAAAACAATCGTTAGGTCCAAATCATGTTGATGTCGCTGGTCTTTAAACAATCTTGGTAATGTGTATATGAAACTGGAAACTACGACAAAGCTATAGAGTTTCATGAAAAGCTCTGGAAATTCGAAAACAATCGTTAGGTCCAAATCATGTTGATGTCGCTGCGTCTTTAAACAATCTTGGTAGTGTTTAAAAAACTGGAAACTACGACAAAGCTATAGAGTTTATGAAAAAGCTCTGGAAATTCAAAACAATCGTTAGGTCCAAATCATGTTGATGTCGCTGGTCTTTAAACAATCTTGGTAATGTGTATAGTGATACTGGAAACTACGACAAAGCTATAGAGCTTTATGAAAAAGCTCTGGAAATTCGAGAACAATCGTTAGGTCCAAATCATGTTGATGTCGCTACGTGTTTAAACAATCTTGGTAGTGTGTATTATGTTACTGGAAACTACGACAAAGCTATAGAATTTTATGAAAAAGCTCTGGAAATTCGAAAACAATCGTTAGATCCAAATCATGTTGATGTCGCTACATATTTAAAAAATCTTGGTAGGGTGTATTCTGAAACTGGAAACTACGACAAAGCTATAGAGGCTCACCAAAAAGCTCTGGAAATTAAAAAACAATCGTTAGGTCCATATCATGATCATGTCGCTGCGTCTTTATACAATCTTGGTAATGTGTATTATAAAACTGGAAACTACGACAAAGCTATAGAGTTTCATGAAAAAGCTAAGGAAATTCGCAAAAAAACGTTAGGAACTAGTCAGGTTGATGACGATAAGTCTTTTGAAAAATCTATGTGTGTTGTACTATGAAACTCGGGAATATGACAAAGCTTTACAGTAACACTTTGATAGCTACGTGTTTCAAAGAAAATTGTACATTCCAAATTATGTTAAGCCTATTTTAAACACATAGACCGTAGGAGCAAGGCTTCCACTTGCCAAGTCAACTCCCCTGTCCCTCAGAAGGTATTTTCGGTAGTGAATAAAAAGTTTGCAATTTGCATTTTGTGAGGTAAAATGAACCTAAAGATGTAATGGTCCTTGTCTATATATAGTTTCACTGATATCTAGTCAATAAACTTACTTTACAGCTGGGAATCATCCTAAGTAGAACTTAGAACTGCCCATGTCCTGAATCTGACATTCTTCTTTAGACTTTATTTCTAAAGTAATTTGCTTTTATGTTATAACCAAGTAGTAATTTTTATTGTATGATTTACAAACATACTAAAGTATATTGGGATGACAGAATTTTGTTAAATAAATACTATCCTGTTAGTTGTTCGTATTCTTTGATACATTCAGTAATTTTTTACCAAGCTCCATAAGCCTATGACCATATTCCAGGTTCCTATAATTTCCAAGGGGTACACCTTTCATACCATACATACCACCCCACCATGCTGCAGCCAATATTCCTGTACTGTCACTATCTCCACCATGAAACATAGAACAAGAACACATTTGAAACCAGGAATCTTTTGCCATCATCAAAGCATCGTAAGCAATCATTGGTGCATCATGACCACTGGATCCACCCCAACCTGCATAACTGACAGATTTATAAAAAGCATCACGTTCAGGTATGTTATATGTCACTGGAAATTTTGGTTCACTGGTTCCATTCATTAATCCCCGTAGTTCAAGATATGACTCCCAACTATTTTTAAAGTAGCCCCAAGATTTCTTGTTTTCTTCTACATCACGACCAACCTTCTCAATGTATTCCCAAACTTTGGGTAAAACACTTAAAAGTCCTGCTCCCCATTTTTTTGGAGCCATCTTCTGTATAGCATAGGCTGTGAATAAAGCTGTAGTAACAGCCCCTAGATAACCTATAATTAAAATCATTATCTTTAAAGATTGCTAATTTTAGGTCACATTATGATGACCCTATTTACATAATAGCGGCATTTTGATATGGATCATGGATTGAATGGCTGTAGTAGTGAAGATATTAAAGCAAAACAGCAATGGCAATTCAAACAGTTTTTAGAAGACAGAAATTTGGAAATGTGGAAAAGCAATAAAAGGGATGGATCAAAGATATGGTCATTTAAAGTGAGCAATGTTAGAAGGATGGAGGCATTTGAGATGTGGTTCTAGAAAATGATGGATTGCATAGACTTATGCAAACCTAAGGTCAACCTTCTTTTATTTCATTTATAAATTGATATTAGATAAAAGGATATGAAACATTCAAGGTAATGGCTTCATCAAGTAAGAAATCCAAGGAAGAGTTGAAGATAAAACTTCTAAGAAAAGCAAAAGGATTGAAAAGCTAAATTATCATAAAGGTTTGTTAAAATGAAAAGCAATGCAGATAACAGGAAAACTTAGCAAACTTTAAACAAAGCAACACTTGTCGATAGACAGAACACTAGACATTAGTGACTTGATAATTGATACATGATCTGAAATCATTGCTTTATTATGAAAGGTGAATACCTGTGGGGTGATTATGAGTCATCCTTCCACTTTCAACAGCAATTTCAATTAACATTTCAATTTGATCTTCACAAGGAAACATCAAACCTATACACATGGATCTCATAGCTGCACCACATCCGCCACCTCGTTCATTAAATGGTATAATGTAACCTTTTTCCTCAAGAGGTCGTAACATGAAACATGCCTTTGTTGTGGTCTGCCCAGGAGCTCTTTCCCACATATCCTCAGCACATGTCTTCTTGTACTTTGTAGCCATAATGCTCAATAACTCTTCCGTTGTTGTCCATTCAGAAACCAACGCTTCTGCTGTAGCAATGTGTAGTACAGTGTCGTCACTAACCCTCTATCCTTTAATGTCAATTTTATCAAGTCCTCCGAGTTTTTCTAGTTCTTCATGAATTTGAGTACCACTGTAACAGAATTCCCACAAACCATTCTTATAACGTAGAGCATCCCCCACTCCACTGAGAACCATAACTGCTTCGTATTTCTCGGATAATTGGACCGTATTTTCAAGAGCCATTTTTAATATGTTTACTTCACCGTAGCTTAATGAATTTTTTTGAAACACGGGGAAAGTACTAAGCTTCCCTCAACTTAGTCAACTAATAAAAACGTAAAATCTTTTCTTTGCTTTGTTTTAATATTGTTTCATACTATTTAGATTTAGACGAGAGCGTTGGGAGACTGGGACTGTTATTTTGTAATCCTTAATCTTTACCCGATTCCATGATCTTCAATCTGATTAACATGTTGCTTCTTGCAAAGATTCTTTAAAATTTAAAAGTTCCTTCCTTATATCATGGATTATCCGACACGGATTTAATTCAAACTTGACAATATGATTGCACATACAACAATTTGTACAAACTTCACAAAATTTCAGCTCTTGGCAAATCTTTAGGTTTTATAATTTTATGGCACATCCCATTGTTATAAATATGTCACTAAAATTTAATTTTGTTACTGCATTAAGATTATTTCTCCCATCACCCATAATATACACAACAAAATCACAACAGAACATTGAATTGTGCATCAAAATTTATTGATTGATTTACAATGTCTCGTAAGAATTATATATTCCACATGGCAGCTTTCACATGTAGAGAGACCTAAATAAACATAAAAATTAAACTTAAAATCATAAACAACTGGACAGAGGGTTACCCTCTCTGTATGAGTGATAATGAAAACAGAAAGAATCTGACAAAATATGGCCGAATTTGGGCATGCAAGGGGGGTGGGGGTTGGAGTAGTGAAATCTATGAATCTAAAAAAATGAAGACGCTGGATTGTTTAATGTACCAATAGATATGAGAGTGTGGATGGCTCAATATTCACGCTGTGATTGACAGAAGTTTCTCACCCAGTCTTAATCCTCATCTTCATCTTCACCACCAGATCCACCTTGACCTCCTTTCTTCATGTTCTTACGTTTTACACGACCAGGTCGACCACCACCATATGGTGATTTAGAACTAAAGTCAATGTGTTTCTGCGAATCCAAACGTACTATATAGGAAGGTACGTTGACTAACTGTTTACGAACCCTGAAATCAAAGAATTGACAATTGAAATGCGATGAGCCTTTAGTCAACATGATCAAAAGAGTTCCAGCAATTAAAATGCTTTTTAACTCATCAAAACTTCAATTCAACCTTATATGACGCTGAAAAATAAGAACTCTAGCATGATGGATAGATTTTGCCAGACCCAATTTGAAAACTTGAGTTTGAAGACGTCGCTCCAAGAAGTCTTCAATACGAAGGCCTAAAACATAATCGAGCTTCATGCGGCTTTCATCCAAAACCCCGATACGTACAAGACGACGTAGCAATGCGTTGCCTTCGAACAAACGACGCGGGTCTTTTTCGTCTAGAGTCAGCAACTCTCGAGCAGCTTTGCGAATCTTAGCCAAAGTGTATTTAACACGCCATACTTCGCGCTTATTTCTTAACCCATACTCGCCAATTATCTTCAATTCTTGATCCAAGCGTTCTTTCTCAAAAGGACGACGAGGAGTCGTGAAAGTCTTCGAACAAACTGGTTTAGGCATCTTGACCACTTCAAGATGGCGTCAAAAAAAGAAAGAAGGAAGAAAAAGACACGTGCTAATACCAGCGTGCACCGCGGGCACGCGATTGATTATTGGGAAATTTTACTGAAGAAATGTAAAATAAGAAAACGGAAGCGCTTTAAAATGAGTTAACAAAATGGCGACTTTCGTTGGAGCGATGAATGTCTATTTGAAATTACCATCGAGATATTTGCTAACAACGTCATTTTTCAGAGCAACTAAGCACATGTTGATTTGTAATTGTAAAAGGTAAATTATTGGGGTGCTATATGTCCTTAAATGCAGATTTTATATGTGTAGGCAAGATGTCGACAAGCTGCAATTGTGCAACTGTTGTACTGCTTATGCAATCTTTTGAATTCTTGTGGATCTTTTGGACTCGCTAGACTCAACATTCAACTAATTTTTCTTTTTCAGAACTGTTTCTCCACTCATGCATCTACACATTTATCCTAAAAAGCATTACTCTTCATCATCAAGTGAAGAAATTTCAAAAGATGAACCAATAGCATTTTCAAAGTCTGCTGCGAAAAATCATACAGTAAATGACACTTTATACTATGATAGTGGTCGACGAAGCTCCTTTACAGGACTGGTGATAACATTTGGCATGCTTTTTTGCATTGTATATTTTGGATTTTTACGCCAGGAAGGTGAAACTGAACAGAAAATTTTTAATAAGATTCTTGAACTACAGAACTCAAATGCATCTGAAGAATCAGAGAATGATCCTGTTGAAAATAATACTTAGGAATTGTTCTAAATGTAGTTACGTTGGGATAATAAATGATACAGATGGACTTGAAGTTGCTTAAACTTTTTACAAAATGTATCCTATCATGTACCTATACACAAGAATGTTTTTAAAAAATCCAACATTGTTGTTTTTCAAGGAATTTTCATAATTCCGATATTAAATAATAATTGTAAAGTGGAAGCATATCCATTCATGGATAGAGAATGCTGATATTTAAAAACCATTATGGATATCATTGAACACAATAATATAGTTTAAAAATTGCCCGTGATAATTGTTTTCCTCTGTTGCCCCCTTTGTCCCTCGAGTTAACTTATCTCTATATCGGAACTATTTCCCCAAACACCCGGGTAAAAGTCCACAACATCAACGTGTGGGAAAATGTCGTTGATCTAGGAAGATAAGTAACATTTTTTACTAAAGAAATGTATCTTCCATCGAGTGTATTTGCCTTCGAGCGGCACAAGATGGCTGGCAATAGCAAAAGAAAGAGCAAAGGTATAAATATAGCAGCTTGCTTTGACTTTAACACCGTTACGCTCATTGAACTTCAAAGTGCAACAAATGGCGTTTGACTACGTGTGCAAATGCATTATCGCTAATTTTCCATCGCATTCACGCTTTTTAGCAAATTTTCGATCCCTTTTCTCTGAACTATGCTAAGAGAAAGTTAATTTGTTTTTATTCTCACTCTCGTGTCTTAAAAATGAAATACGATAGTTGGAAGACGCGAAGAGTCTAATTACATTTAATTTTTAATTTGAAAATAAATCTCTGTTCCCCGACGTTTCTTCTTCAAGTTGAGTCGTAAAATGTATTTTCGTTCTTGTTGTTTCGGAAGGATGTCTGTCTAGCATAAACAGCCCTTACTGTTGCGCTTTAAGTAAAAGTTAAGTGAACGGGGAAATGTTCAAAAATATCGAAGAAAACTTCGTTAAATTCTTTGAAAGAAGATATGACTTATCGATCGACGGACGTACTTTTCTTGTTTTTTTTTGTACATTAATATTTAAACCTTAGGCACTGATTTCTAAATACTGTATGAATTGAAACAAAACTATTTGACAAGTTTAGTGTGAAAAACCCTTTTATGTATTCTTCGACACTTTGACAGTAAAGAGGAAACGACTTTGTTGTTTAGTTTATGTCCTGGACATTGACCGGGAGATTCATTAATCTTTTATGTCCTTTTTACTTTGTCATTTCTTGATTAATTCGTTTCTTCTTTCAACAATGCATTTGGGCTGTGTGCTAAGTTGTATTCTATCAAGCTTTATGCCAATACTTACAATACAATTTTAAATGTATTAATACAGAATCACGAAAAACTTCATTCCTTTCGATTAAACTATTTCTACTTCAATAAGAAAACTAGTAATATTTCCAATGCAATAATTCTCTTTTAACAAAGCTTTGGGCAGCGAGGATGATGAAAGTGAGACTGACGAAGGTCTACTATGGGATGACATGACAGTGAATGCCACAGATAGTCCTATCCATAGTTCCTTTGTTCCATCATCAGGAGCACCTTTCTCTGCTCTAACACCAAGTATTTGGCCACAAGATATTTTGGCAAGAATACAGCAGGTATCTGAGCATAGTCGTGCTCAATTGAGCTGAAATGTTGCTATTATATTGTACTTGATACATGTTTTATGTTGTTGAGTATTTTCTAGTAGAACAAGAAGGATTAATTTGAGTAGTTGGTATTTATTTAATCCACATAAACCACTAAGTAGGATTGAGAAGGATTAGATTAAGTTGTGATTGTGGGTTTAATCCACACTAGATACGTATTGAGAAAGATTGAGAATGATTAATTTGGTAGTTAGTGAGGATTTGCCCAAACTAAATACTGAGAAGGATTGAGATGGATTAATAGATAGAGTGGATTTAATCAAACAAATTAAATGAGCATGGTCCGGTTGCATGAAGCCTGGATAGCATTATCCATTTGATAGCAATTTTTTTAAAACTTTTATACACGTAAAACCTTTCAAAAAGCAAAAAATATATGATTCAAACTGAGTAATCACTGAAATAAAATATTGTTTTGAAGGTTATGAAATTTCTTTGTCATATCAAAAATATAAACACCTTTCTACAGTTTGAAAATTTTGCTGTGCAATGGATAACGCTCTCCAGGCTTCGTGCAACCGGCCCCAGATAACAGATCAATCCAATGTTGTTGATTCTTTTGTTTGAATGTATCATTGATCCTGTTGACTTATGAAATTTTGTAGACTGAGGATGCTGGTGTAAGCCCTGGGGGAGAATATGATGAATTTGGTTTTACAGTTGAATCAAGTAAGTTAAAAAGCTAAGTGCATTTTAAAATTTGTTTTTGGTACATTGAGCAAGTTTCTATGTTTAAATTATGTAATTCTGTTGCCTTTTGTCTACAAGAGGTGAGATGATGAAGCAATTCACAATTTACAACTAAACTTATGTACATTTTGTGATTTACTTTGGAATGTCTTTAACCACAGGTGAAAATGCTCCATTGGAGTCAAATCATTTTGCTACGGATGAAAATCCAAATCACAAACTTAAATGGCAGGCTCATCTTGAGTTTACTCAAAACCAGGATCTTGGTGAACTCACCTGGGATAAGGTATGTCAAGTAATTCATGTTCATGTGTTCAATGCTAATTAGGGTGTGCCGATTTTTCAAAATGTTGAGCTAGAAAATGTTTTCTTGAGCTTTGAGTTGTCAATTACTAAGTGCATTCTTAATATAAGTCTTAGTCATGTAGCATTTGATCTTCTGGCTGATGATGATATCCCAAATAAAATCCTACTATATGCAAACTATTTTTAATTTTTGTGGGAGGTGGGGGGTTGCTATAGTCAATTAGGAGTTATGCATCAACATCAACCTGCATGCACCCTCTTATAAACATTCTATATTTAATAATTCCTTTATCACTAATTTTGCATGTTTCAAACTAGTTGATCTAACCATTTTCTTGAATATGTACAAAAAAGGGATTTAGGGGGGGAGGAATTTTATAGTTGAATCAGCGGGTTGCAACTTTTTTCACCTTATTGCATCATTTACTTAGAAAATGATTTTTTTCTTTTCAACTAGGTGTCTCCAATCTTTGCAAGAAGCGAGAAATTAAGAGAACTTGTTCATGCTGGTATCCCACATAGCATGCGACCACCCGTAAGTTGACTGGTATCCCACATAGCATGCGACCACCTGTAGGTTGACTGGTATCCCACATAGCATGACCACCTGTAAGTTGACTGGTATCCCACATAGCATCGACCACCTGTAAGTTGACTGGTATCCCACATAGCATGCGACCACCTGTAAGTTGACTGGTATCCCACATAGCATGCGACCACCTGTAAGTTGACTGGTATCCCACATAGCATGCGACCACCCGTAAGTTGACATCATATGTGACTTAAATATATTTTTGTGTCATGTTGAACTTTCTGCAAGATTATTTTTTATTCACAGATTTGGATGAGGATATCTGGAGCACTACATAAGAAACAATCCATGGACTTCACATACAAGGTTTGAAATTACATTCTCCATTTTTAATTCATTTTCTGAGCTGTCATTTCATGGAAATATTATTTAAGTGGACGGATTGAGCCGAGGATTGGTGTTGATATTGACTGCATTTTGATAACCTAAGTCACTAAGTGGTAGTTTTCTTACCTGTAGCCACGGTCTGACCATGACTTCCCTTAAGAATTTTGAAACATCAGTCAATACTGAACCTTTTAGGGACTGCACTTTACCTTTAAGATTTACATCTAAAGACTTGTAAAATTTATATTTGTCATGAGATGAATTGTGATCTTTTTAGCAAATTGTCAAAGCCAGCGGAAGTGATTGTTCAGCCACTCTCGCTAAACAGATTGAAAAGGATTTGTTGAGAACGCTGCCAAGCAATGCATGTTTCTCAACTTTGACCAGCACAGGAACAAGACGGCTCAGAAGGATATTGAAGGGTCTCTCGTGGCTTTATCCTGATGTTGGCTATTGTCAGGGAATGGGCATGGTTAGTTTTGCATGCATAAGTTTTTGAAATTTAAGTCCATATTCTCCAGTTCTTATGTCCTTTAATGTCTTTGTCAGAAGTGATCTGATGCTGAAACTTGAGTTCTTATATACTCCAGTCTAGTGTCTTCATCAGGAGTGATCTAATGTTGAAACTTGAGTTCTTATATACTCCTGTCTAGTATCTTCATCAGGAGTGATCTGATGTTGAAACTTGAGTTCTTATATACTCCAGTCTAGTGTCTTCATCAGAAGTGATCTGATTTTGAAACTTGAGTTCTTATATACTCCTGTCTAGTGTCTTCATCAAAAGTAATCTAATGTTGACTCTTGAGTCGTTATATACTCTTGTCTAATGTCTTCATCAGAAGTGATCTGATGTTGAAACTTGAGTTCTTTTATACTCCAATCTAATGTCTTCATCAGGAATGATCTGATGTTGAAACAAAAGTTCTTATAGGAAGTAATCTGATCTCAAAACATTGGACCTATTGTAAAATTTCTTTGTAGATTGTAGCGAATTTATTACTGTTTATTGAAGAAGAAGACACATTTTGGTTAATGTGTACGATCATCGAAGATCTTGTTCCCCCTTCATATTATTCAAGTACATTAATTGGAGTTCAGGTTTGTTCATCTAACTCATACATATGTAATCACGTGTCAACTGCATGACGCTGTGACATGACCGACGTTAGTAGATAATTTAGGTTAAATTTACTACTGAAATGCAGAATTTTGTCTTTGTCAGAGTAACGTGAAGAACAAGACATAATAAAAATGTCCATTCAGAGTAACTAACTTTAGTTTTCTGGAAAATATTTATCATTCAAACCATGAAGTTTTTTTTGCATAAATGATTGTAAACAATGGCGTAGCTAGCCCGCAAGTTTTTGTCCTTCTATGTAAACTTTAGATCATTGTCATTATTCATTTCCTTACAAATCTATTGATTTCACAGTGGGTGAACACAGAAAAATTAACCTAGCAAGACCAAATTTGCGGGCTGGCTACTCCACTAATTGTGAAATTGTCAAGTCTCAATGTACACGTGTTTGTTGCATAAAACGTAGAACGACTGTCAAGTCTCAATGTACACGTGTTTGTTGCATAAAACGTAGAACGACTGCCAAGTCTCAATGTACACGTGTTTGTTGCATAAAACGTAGAACGACTGTCAAGTCTCAATGTACACGTGTTTGTTGCATAAAACGTAGAACGACTGCCAAGTCTCAATGTACACGTGTTTGTTGCATAAAACGTAGAACGACTGTCAAGTCTCAATGTACACGTGTTTGTTGCATAAAACGTAGAACGAAGAAGAAGTTTAAATTGTTTTTGCAGGCTGATCAAAGAGTATTAAGACAACTCATAGTCAGTTATCTACCAAAACTGGATGAATCGTTAAAAGAACATGACATAGGTTAGGCGTCAATTATATATAATAGCGACATACGACTGCACATTTTTATAGATGTTGATTATCATGGTTTGTACAGTACTGTAAGGAGTTTTGGTGTAAGTGTTGATAAACGTTTTGATATCGTTTGCGGTTGTATTTTTCCACAGTCGTTCTCAGGACTTTACTAACCTGGACGATCAACATCTACAAATATACATGGATACTATTGGGTTGAAACCATTCATTTTATTACGACTGTATGTCCTATCGTAAGGCATGCAGGGGCAGTGGTGGATTGATATTTGGAAGGAGGGGAGGGCTATTCATTTATGCATGTTCTATTCTTTTTTAGTTTCCATTAAAATACTCTATAATATATGTTTAATGAATATTGTGAAAATGTCACGTGGAATGTGTATGAGACACAGTAACATTGACTTAAACGAATTGTTAAGAAATAGACTATTTTTGTTTTTGAATCTTTTCTGAATATTTTTTATATTTTTACAGAACTATCGCTTATAACGCTACATTGGTTTATTACATTGTTTGCGAGTGTCGTGGAAATGAAGGTGGGATATTTTAGGGTTTCTTTTTGCCTGCAAGGCGCTGAGGGAGTGTTGTGGAAATGAAGGTGGGATATTTTAGGGTTTATTTTTGCCTGCAAGGCGCTGAAGGAGAACGTCGGAGTGAAGAAGTGAAGCCATAGGATTTGCAAACACAAACGAAATGAAAAAAATATGGATTTTAACACATTTAAGGCATATCTTTTTACTTGCTAAGAATAAAGCCTTTTGCTTGCTGCACTTCATGATCAATGTCTTTTTAATTTTAAACTGTTTGTTTACTTAAAAATTTTGTGGATGTAGATCGTCCAGGTTATCAGAGACATGAGAAGGACTGTTCGTGTTGATGTTGACTGAGGTTTCGACATCCTTAGCTGTAGTCATCTTCAGAGTCAACCGCCAAGGTTGTCGAAACGTCAGTTAACATCAACATCAACAGTCCTTCTCAGGACTTTACCAACATGGACGATTTACATCTAGAAACATGTAAAGATACTCTTTGGGTTCAAACCATTTACTTTATTTGTTTACTCCCGTTTGAATTGTTTTGCATTTTTATTATAGCATATGATTATTGAAAGAAACTGTTGATATGGTTGCGTTTTTTCACACTAGGTTCTCTTGAGGATTTGGGATCAGTTTTTCTACGAAGGCTCCGTCGTACTCTTTCGTATAACACTCGGAATGGTGAAAATGAAGGTTAGCATTGAGAGTCAATCCACCTTTCCGACGGTATCAGACACGTGTCGAAAATTCAATCAAAAACACAATCAAATAGTCGGAGATAGTATTGTTTATTTAGACTAGTATGAATGAAATAGTTAGGAGATGCTTTTGAGTTTTGGGGCATTTTTGAGTCTGATTCTAGTTATTCAGAACGATTATTTATAAAGGCATAACAATAAATATTTACTATTTTACGTTAGAAAAAGCACAACGATCGAAGGAAAGCTTGAATACTGGCATGTTGTCGCGCTAATGACTTTTTTGTAATGATTGTAAAGATGTTTAAGGTTGTCTTAAATTATAAGTGTCAGAAGAAGATAATTGAAACATTATTTGATTTATTTTATGAGAACAACTCTTAAGATAAAGAAAAAGAAAATTCAAAAGCAAAAAAACCCCGTTTTCGGTCCATGCTTCCCGATACCATCTTAAGCGTAAGGCACTAGAACGCCGCATGTTAACGTTTCGGTAGGAGATTTCGGCCCCTCCATGCTATCCTACTTGGGGATGCCAATACGTAGCAAGCTTCCGCCCATCAGACCCCGAGATCACCTGCGATAGGCTTTGCTCGGGGTACGCAGGGAGAGTGCGGTCGCGACTTGGGCCCCTAAAGCCACTGCATACCTAATCGCACCCAGCTTCCACTGCTAGTTGACATCTACTATACCTAGTATTGACTTTATATATATATATACAAATACTCATAGGCTTACGAAAGTTTTGGTATTAATGAAGTCACTACTGCGCATACCCAGAAGATTTCTTTAACAATTTGCGACTAAGTGAGTGATTTAGCCCAAAAGTAATGCAAGTAGGTACAGTTGGTAGTTGCCCTGACTACAAACAGCTTGATGTACTGCGCATGCTCAAGCGCATGCGCAGATGATGTGATATTTACTTCAAAATCGGTGCTAGTAGATGCAGTTGGTCGTTGCCATGACCATGAACTTGGGCAGCTGGTCAAGTCGACTGTGCACGCTCGAACCGACTGCGCATGCGCAGATGATTTATCTGAAAATATGTGACTGAGCGACTAGTACATACAGTTAGTCTTTGCCATGACCATGAACTTACAGAGTTGGTGGAGTTGACTACGCATGCTCAGATTTATTCTCAATCAATTTGTGACGGTGCGAGCTCAAAAATTGGTGCTTGCAGATGTGCTTAGCAAATTTTCAATCACACATTTTTGGCATGCTCTTTGTCTTCTTAAGCTTGTTTTGACAAATGCATATCAAACTCATCAACACTTTGTTACGCCACTCGTAATATCCACGATAACGTTAGAAATTTTTCTCTACAACTTTGTATCTGCATGTTGCATGTCATATTCAAGCTTTCCTTTGATTAGACGGAAAATGGTTTGTATTCACTCGACAACCTTCTGTCTTTATAATTAGTCGTTCAGTATTTCTCAAATAAGATTTACAAATACCCCAAGAGCATCTTTATTCTTTTATATTGCCACTATTCTACATTGATCTCGTATTTTTGATACGTGTGCCTACCATTGGAAAGGGGGGCGCGGAGGTATATCATAGGGTATGAGGTGTGATTTTTGAAGATCGTATTTTGATACGTGTGCCTACCATTGGAAAGGGGCGCGGAGGTATATCATAGGGTATGAGGTGTGATTTTTGAAGATCGTATTTTGATACGTGTGTCTACCATTGGAAAGGGGGGCGCGGAGGTATATCATAGGGTATGAGGTGTGATTTTTTGAAGATCGTATTTTTGACACGTGTGTCTACCATTGGAAAGGGGGGCGCAGAGGTATATTATAGGGTATGAGGTGTGATTTTTTGAAGATTCATTGATATTTTTTTGTTCAAAACATCTTTTCATTTCTCCTTGCTTCATTTTCACTTTAACCCTTAAACTATACTTAAGTATTAAAAATTATTTCAAATTAAATCATTACAGGAAGACTACATTATTTCACAAGAAAATTCAGCACAAATATTCAACGCACTGTCTGATATTCCGGGGGAGATCACCGATACAAATGAACTATTTCAGGTGAGTTGCAATTATATACTGGATGTTATATTAAATTATAATGAACTTTAATTCTTTTGCACATACCTCATGTAGATGGCAGCGAAGGCTTCTGGTTCCCTGACCGATGTTATACTGGAGGCACATCGTAAGAAACATTTGGCGTTCTTAATGGCAGACTTGGGCACATTAACTGGACTTGATGGTTCTCGTTCGGGGGATAAAAGTGTAAGTAGGACACCGAGGAATAATTTGGAAAACACTTTGGGACACGTAGGGATGGTTTGGGAAACGCTTTGGGACACCTAGGGATAATTTGGCAAACAGTCATATAGCGTAGCGAAAACCGCAAAGCTAACTTTCGAACTTATCGTGGAATTTGAAAATTGAAATTGAAGATGAAGTGGAAATTGATGAGTTTACTTTCAGTCGATCTGCACGTTGTAACTTGTAATCAGTGTGACCATGTATGAAGATTTTTTAACCAGATTCGGTTTGATAAGCATAAGCACTCCCCCCTGTTATGAAGTTTGCTGCTGTATAAAGCAGGTGGGAGAGTCTAAGATAAGTAGACGAAATCTAGTAAAAATTTAAGCATAAGCACTCCCCCTTGTTATGAAGTTTGCTGCTGTATAAAGCAGGTGGGAGAGTCTAAGATAAGTAGACGAAATCTAGTAAAATTTAAGCATAAGCACTCCCCCTTGTTATGAAGTTTGCTGCTGTATAAAGCAGGTGGGAGAGTCTAAGATCAGTAGACGAAATCTAGTAAAAAATTTGCATATATGACCCAATGCTTTTAATCTAATAAAGTTATTGTATATTGTATAGCTAGCTCGTTATGTGTTCAAAAAGTAGCAATTTCAATAATTATCGACAATTATCACGCATTGTAAACAATAAATTTAATTGTTGACAACGTTCGGATCTGTTGGCTAAATCCTTTCATTACTCTTGAATTGTATATATTTTAGAAAATACATCGCAGACACATTGTTCGAATGGAAAGTTCATCCTGGTTGGGGTATCTTATGGGTAAGTGGGACATCCAGGGATAAATGTAATAAGAGTTGGGAGAGTGTTGAGCTAAACAGTTTTTTGAGTATTTACGTCGATGGTGGTATTATTCCTGGTTGGGGTATCATATGGGTAAGTGGGACATCCAGGGATAAATGTAGTAAGAGTTGGGAGAGTGTTGAGCTAAACAGTTTTTTGAGTATTTACGTAGATGGTGGTATTATTCCTTGTTGGGGTATCTTATGGGTAAGTGGGACATCCAGGGATAAATGTAGTAAGAGTTGGGAAAGTGTTGAACTAAACAGTTTTTTGAGTATTTACGTAGATGGTGGTATTATTTCAATTTAACAAAATACAAACACGTGTACGACTGAAACTTTTCAGAATAATGTGTCATATTACTTTTTACTTTCTTGTTATAGAAAACTGTTTTATTGTCTATGTTTTTTTTTCCAGGCAAACAAGAGTTAGCTTTGGCCAAAGCAAAAAACATTCGACAAACAGGTAAGAATTTCATGTGTTGGAGACTAACCTCTGGGAATCTGTTCAGACAAAAAAGTTTTTTCTCTTTTTGTAATAATTTTATCATAAAAATGTTAAACTCTGCTGACTTTTACGTATGTAAAAAAGTTTTTCATATTTTCAAAACTACGTTTTGCTTAAAATACACAAATTTAGTGTAAAGTCATGTGCTTCAGTAGTTCCCAGTCCTATCACTCGTTGTGTCTAACAGTTCTAAAGCTATAACGTCAGGTATGCTTATTTTTAAAGAAATTTTGGCAGATCTTAGAGAAGCAATTTCACAGATTACGCGTCATTTTGATGCATTTGATGCTAGAAAGGTACATCATATATCCATGCTTATCCATTACGTATATAAATCAAAGAACGTCCTATATCCATTCTTATCCATTACGTATATTGTGCAAGTAACTCGCTATGTCTATGCTTATCCATTATGAAATGCGGGAAAGATACGTTTTTATTCTTGTTTATCTATCCCAATCCTGTCATTTAGCTGTTACAGATGGTCACAGAAATTACATATATGTGTATTTATTTTATGTCTTTGTTTAATAAAATCATTGTTTCATAGGGTCTGCAGGTTGATTATTCCGTCGAAAGTCATGCTCATGATTATGAAAATTTTGTAAACGTTGCAAAGTAAGAGTTGAAATTATTTGTACTTAAAAATAAACTATTTCTTTCAAACGTCTTTCATACGTACAAAAGCCATAGGATTCACTGAAGTATTGGTAATTGTACGGTTTAAGCGTGAATTTTATCAATTGGATGGGGACAAGTAGCAAGGCTTCACATGCCGTCCCTGATTTCGACTGATTGCTACAACACGCGCAACACTTCCAAACTTCCAGCCCGAGTTTGGATCACCCCTGGCGCGAAAAGATATGATGATAATGATCAATTGGATATCGCGATCTTATTAAATTTATCTGTCAGATTTCAATTGGATATCGCAATCTTATCCTATGGATTTTGTGATTGTATTAAATCTTATTATATGGATTTTTTGATCGTATTAAATCTTATATGAATTTCATGATCGTATTAAATCTTATCATATGGATTTCGTGATCGTATTAAATCTTATCAATAGAAATCGTCGACGTCGAGCAAAGGCGTTGTTGGACTTTGAGCGTCATGATGACGACGAGTTAGGATTCAGAAAGAATGACATCATCACTGTACGTCATCATGTGTCTAGTGCTTCCTTTATTTAAGGATAAGTTGATAATCAATACTAATTTCATCAATTTTCCTGCTTTAGATCATTTCTCAAAAAGATGAACATTGTTGGGTTGGTGAGTTAAATGGTTTACGTGGTGAGTTTATTTTTGAATGTTTTTTCTTGTTTTTTTATTTTAATGACGTGTTAGGGGGTAGTGCAGGTTCCCTGAAAGATTTTCCCTTCTTCTCTTTCTTACACACACCCCCACCTCCATTTTATTGACGTGGTTAGGGTGTAGTGCAGGCTCCCTGAAAGATTTTCCCTTCTCTTTCTCACACACACCCACACCTCCATTTTAATGACGTGGTTAGGGGTAGTGCAGGTTCCCTGAAAGATTTTCCCTTCTCTTTCTCACACACACCCACACCTCCATTTTAATGACGTGGTTAGGGTAGTGCAGGTTCCCTGAAAGATTTTCCCTTCTCTTTCTCACACACACCCACACCTCCATTTTATTGACGTGGTTAGGGGGCAGTGCAGGTTCCCTGAAAGATTTTCCCTTCTTCTCTTTCTCACACACACCTACACCTCCATTTTAATGACGTGGTTAGGGGGTAGTGCAGGCTCCCTGAAAGATTTTCCCTTCTTCTCTTTCTTACACACACACCCACCTCCATTTTAATGACGTGGTTAGGTGGCAATGCAGGTTCCCTGAAAGATTTTCTCTTCTTCTCTTTCTCACCCACACACCCACACCTCCATTTTAATGACGTGGTTAGGTGGTAGTGCAGGTTCCCTGAAAGATTTTCTCTTCTTCTCTTTCTCACCCACACACACCCACACACACCCACACACACCCACAAGTGCTTCTCCATTTAGAAATAGTTTCCTTAGAATGTAGCGCTTAAGAAGAGTCGCTTTTACACAATTTTGCATTCAGCGTACGTAGCAGAAATTTTCGTGCCCTTCTTCCTCAGAAATGTCTTTAGGCTGGTGTCTTCTGCAGAAATTGTCCCTAAACTGGTTACCCTCCCTCAGACATTATCTTTAAACTGGTGCCTCTCCAGCAGAAATTGTCTTCAAACTGGTGCCTCTCCCTCAGAAATGTTTTTAAATTAAGCTTGTGCCCCACCCTTCGTGTGCAAAAGTTTTTGTGACGCTAGCTAACCGTAGTTTGGTTTATATAAAGAAAGCGCCTTTACTGTCGAATCATCAATTCATACGCTGTTGTTTACGTTGCATCGTTTGTCTCATAGGTTGGTTTCCTGCAAAGTTTGTTGAAATTCTCGACGAGCGTAGCAAAGAAGTATGAGCCTTTAAAACCTTTGTGAATTTACTACGTGCTTTGACTATTTTAATTTCCTTTTGTATCTTGATTGAAATTTTCTGGCCGTAATGCCGATGTTGTATCGTACAAATAACAACGACGACCTACAAACTATTACTTTGCGAGTTGTCGTTGAAAATTTGTTGCATGTATTGTACATCAAACACCCTGAGTATATATAGTTCTGTTTAATGTCTTTAAAATTTAGTCTTTGTATACTCCAGTCTATTGTCTTCATCAGACTGATCTAATGTTTTAGCTTGAGTCCTAATTTTCACCTGTCTAGTATCTTCATCAGGAGTGATCTGATATTAAAACTTTAGTCTTTGTATACTCCAGTCTATTGTTTTCATCAGAGTGATCTAATGTCTTGAGTCCTAATTTACCCCTGTCTAGTTGTGTAACATTATCCTTATGTTAAGTAACAAGTGTATCTCGCGACGTAATAGTTGTATAACATGAAGTATACAGAGATTGTCTATAAAGCGCGCCATTTAAAATTTCAAGACTTGACAACACAAAGTTTTCTTTATATTTAGTATTCTAGCGCCGGTGATGATTCTGTTTCCGAAACCGTGACTGACCTGGTTCGTGGTAGTCTTTGTCCGGCTTTGAAAAATATTTTTGAACACGGAATGAAACGACAATCGTTTCTTGGCGGTTCTTATCATCCTTGGTTATTCATTGAAGAGGTACACAATTATTTTACATCATTTTATCTTGTGGTATACTCAAGTCTAGTGTCTTCATCAAGCGCCTATCCCTAATACACGCCTCCCCGTGATATTCCCCCTTTCAAACCTGTGATCTTACTAAAATCATTTCTGGGACATAATGTTAAGGTATGAACATCAAACGAAAAGACGTAAACAACATAGGATTGCATGCATAATTAGGTAGATACGACACATGTCAGAATTAAGTGATATTCTTAACTTGTTATTGTAAATATCGTTGTTCGCTGATACTTAACTTTGTTATTTGTTCCACAATAAGGGGCTGATTACAAGAGCTCGGGTAGCCGGGATTCAGGCAAGCGATAAATGATTTTGGCAAATGGAAACGATTCAATACTTATCGTCAGATAAATCTTCTCGAGCAATTTCACAATGTTCTGATTTAATAACTACGCAAAACTTTTAAATTACAATAACCAATTTGGACTAATTTGAGAATTACAACAGGAATGAATTGCGGCATTTAACAAACAGTTGTAATTTAGAAACTTGAAGTTTTCCCTCCTATCAATACCTCGAAATCATTTCACGCCTCACTGAAACTCGGTTAGCCGGGATCATGTAAACAGCCCTTAAAATCATAAATATTTCAGGTACAATCCGAATGTTATTGCCGAATCACGAATAATTTAACACATAAAATACCATAAAACTTTAAAATTACTTCTGGTTTATGAAACGTCGTACAGCATTTTCATATATTTTCTTCAGGCAAGTGCTCATCAAGTGGAAAAAGATTTCCAGTCTGTTTACTCGCGCTTAGTTTTATGTAAGACATTCCGACTTGATGAAGATGGTAAAGTTCTTTCTCCTGAGGAAATTTTGTACAGAGTAAGTTGAATATTGACTTCCCATTATGAGAGTTATACATCGAAGCCTATTTTAAAAGTCTTTGTTGAAAACGCTTTTTCGCCTTTTCACGTAGGCACTAAAAAACAGCCGGTCTAAAAAATTGAAGCCTTTTAATGCCCTTTACGGCAAGGAAATGTTTTTTCCGGAAATTTTTATGAAATTATTTTCACTTTGTTTGCTGGCGACAAAAAATTGATGTGACTGTAACATATTGAAGTGAAAGTTATCCTCTGCTCCATTCCCTTTTATCATAGCAAAGTTGCTAAGGATTTGCTCTGAACTCTATACGTACTGTATTACTGTAGAACTCAGGAAGATTGAAAATGAATTTCATTTTGCTTTTCAGGCTGTTCAATCAATTAATATGACTCACGATAGCGCTAAAACTCAAATGGATGTGAAGGTAAAACTTTAAAGTTCTTATATATTTTTTTGTTTGATGTGGATTTCACAATCTCTGTTCAGCTTGACGGGAAAAGCCACCATCCAAAAAAAAAATATTTGTGTCGAAATGTCCGTTTTCCGTAGTCGACCAAAGATAAATCGTTTCAAAGACAGAAATGTCAGTACTTGCATGATCCGAATGATCGTGACTAAAACACCACACGAGTACATACGAATACATACGAGTACATACGACGGACATACGAGTGACATACGACTATGTAGGGTTAGGGTTAAGGTTATATATATATATATATATATATTGTGACCCGTATGTAGTCGTATGTCAGTCGTATGTACTCGTATGTCAGTCGTATGTACTCGTATGTCAGTCGCATGTACTTGCATGTACTCGTATGTCACTCGTATGTCACTCGTATGTCACTCGTATGTACTCGTATGTATTCGTGTGGTGTTTTAGTCACGATCGATCCAAATCGGTAATTTTATATTTTTTCTACTGAACTGAAACCATTTAGAGCATTAAGGTAGTTTCACACTAGGGTACAGAATTTTTATGAAAATTTTGTCTTGCTGGGCAAATTTTTCTGTAATGTAAAAGCAACAGATTTCTCAAGAAATGAGTAATGTGAATGAACTGAAATGTACATAGCACGATCATAATATTTGAACCGACGGCTGTCATTGCGTGCCTTTTTTTACATGTTATCATGAATAGTTTGCTCATTTTTTTCTTATACTACTTTTGAACTTTTTTCTTTGCAGCTGAGATCGTTGATTTGTTATGGATTAAAGTAAGTTTGCAATTGTTGAATATTGTTAAACATGGAATACAGTGAAACGATGATTATGTAGGGGTGGCATCTCTACGTAGTTTGAATAAAATTTTGCTGCTTTTAAGTTAAAGATGTCGCTTTTCCATGTTTTTGTTCAGATTCTTTCGCTCTTATACCATGAATGAATTCCATCTTAGATGACGTGTGTTCCATCAAACACAAATTACAGTAGCCTTTTTTGAACCGAGGCTTGCATGGAGGTGCACCTTTGTGCATCTTTCCCTGCTGTTATACGTACTGCCTTTGTTTATTTTAGTGAACAATGTCTTCATTTATGGTTTGAATCCTTGTGTTCATCAGAGTCAATTGTTGGCAGATGGTATGTAGGAAAGGGAACAGGGGGGTTTGCACGAAAGTGAAAAGAGGGGGGCTATTACGCGGAATTATAACAGCCTCTAGTCCTATATTTTATATTTCAAATCTTGCAACGGTTTACCCTGACTACTTTCGATTTAATTTAGAAACTGTTACACAAACTCTTTATTGTGGCCTCCCTTTTTCCAAGAAGTTATTCAAATTATTTCTTCATAATATCTCTGTTTCTGAGACATTCATAATAGCTCCGTTTCTGAGACATTCATAATAGCTCTGTCTCTGAGACATTCATAATAGCTCTGTTTCTGAGACATTCATAATAGCTCTGTTTCTGAGACATTCATAATAGCTCTGTTTCTGAGACATTCATAATATCTCTGTTTCTGACACATTCATAATAGCTCTGTTTCTGAGACATTCATAATAGCTCTGTTTCTGAGACATTCATAATAGCTCTGTTTCTGAGACATTCACTTCCTTTAATATCGTCTAAGTTCGAAAAACCATGTAAAAACGGCAAGATCTTTCTATATATGAGCGTTTTTATTGAAAAAATTGAACATACTTACTGTTAATTTTGGTGATTATTTATTCCTCGAAGTATGCGGTTTTATTGCAAAGCCTTAAATAATAAATATAATAAATGCTTAAAATTTAGTTTCCAAGAAGATTTTTATGTTTATGTACTTTAAAATACAAAAGTAATATTTTGTCATGAAAGTTTTGAATGTTTCCAATTGCGCATGACCAAACTCTTTCTTGTAAACTTAATGGTTTGAACCCGGGAGTATCGTTACATGTTTGTAAATGTAGATCGTCCAGGTTGGTATAGTCCTGAGAAGGACTGTTTTTGTTGTTGTTGACTGACGTTTCGACAATCTTAGCGGTAGTCATCTTCAGAGTCAAATAAGGAGTAAATGTCAGATAACAAATACGGCTAACCTGACGTTTACTCCTTATTTGACTCTGAAGATGACTACCACTAAGGTTGTCGAAACGTCAGTCAACAACAAAAAAAACAGTCCTTCTCAGGACTATACCAACCTGAACGATCTACATCTACAAACATGTAACTCTTTCTTGTGTTGAAAAATCTCAAATCAATAAATTACTTTGGATATTTTCATTGCAGGTATTATCCATGGTCCTTTATACGAAGTCCTGGATGGGTGCAAATAAAATGTGAATTAAGGTAATTCTTAACTAAATCTAATAATTTTTATCATCGCACTCATTCAAATGATAATATATCGAAAATATTCAAGATAATTTACCAAATGATAAATATTACATCGTTTTATTATTTACCAAAATTATTTCACGTCTTACTAAAATCCCTGCTACTGCTTGTCGGGCTCGTCAAACAATACCATAGCTACAAAATTTTGTGTTTTCTTTTCTCCCAGAGTATTGGCATTGTTCGCGTTCAGTCTGAACATTGACTGGGAAATTTTGGATCAAAAAGGCGTATGTAGCTACTTTTACTCTCTGATTTGTTTTCAGGAAACGATATTCTTAAATCTAACGTTTTTTTTTCATTTTATGATCTCATGAATATTTTGGAAAACAGGATGCCAGCGTAAGTGTAAGCTTTAATTTAAAATAGATTGTACTGTAGTCTTGGCTTCTGTTGGTGATGATGAATGAACAACAGAGAACGAGAACAGTTTTTACACTACGTGCAAAAATTATTTATAAACTAAAATAACAGTAAGTAAAAAGAATACAGATAAAAATGTTTTAAACAAAATTAAATTTCTTTTTAGGTGAGTAAACCTTTGAAGGACAGCGTTCAAGATATGCTTGTAAAACATCATCTATTCAGTTGGGATTTATAGCTCAGCGTATAATGTCCCGTATATTATGCATTCACCATACATGTAATTTATTGATGAGTGTAATTAATTAATTCGCCGTGCTGCCTTTCGAACAATAGTAAAGAAAAGATAGCATAATAGATTGAAATTATAATATAATGTCAACATTTATATTTAAAGCTTTTTCATATTTTACCCTGGGCGTTAATTGGAGGGGGAGTATATATTAATGTATTCAGCTCTGCATAGCTGACTTCTTTTGAAATTAAAATTGCCAACAAAAGAAATCAGTAGGACAGAGTTGAATATATGAGTATATACCCCCCCCCTCCACCACCCAATTAAAGTTGTAGTTTTTCCCTGAATTTAGCCTGTGGCTTACAGCCAACCAGAGGTTTAGTCTCACAACCATGCAATTCGACCATTTACGCAAGTCTTTTACAAGATCTTGTCAAAATGAGTTTACACACTCCCCCAGGTTCTGAACTGTCGACTATTTACATTTCATTGAAAAACTGGAGTCAACTGAAAAACGTTATAATGTCATCAAAATTCACGTATAGTATCTTTGTTTGTTGTATTTTAACTTGTCATTGACACGTCTGTCTATCAGACGTTAGTTTGTCTTGAATATAACTGGTTTATTGCTTCAAATGAGTCTTTAAGATGGTATTGTTCTTTACTTGGTAACGTTTCCAATGATGTGTCCATTGTTCCAAGTTTTGTGCATCCACTAATTGAACCATTTTTGCTGTAGTACTCATCTGCAAAGTATATATTTATTAAAACAGTATTAAATATTATTGTTCAGTCTTTCTTACAATGGTCGAACATCTTCAGTCTTGTTATCTTAGTTGTGAAACAGAGACTTTGTCGTGGTGACAAACTTAAAGATGGATTTCAAAATAGGGTGAATGGTGATAAAATGTAATAGTTCTTAAAGAACTGTTTTACCAAAACACTAACCCAACAATTCAAAGGAACCGTTAAGTGTCATCTCTAAAAGTAGGGATGACATTGACCTTTTGTAACGTTATAAATATAGCATGATTTGGAGTTTCTCATTTAGCAGACGTTGACACCTGTCGAGTAGTCTGCCGAAATGCATAGTGTCTCTTTCTAGCTGTAAATAACGGTTCCTTTGAATTGTTGGGTTAGTGTTCTGGTTAAAACAGTTCTTTTAAGAAGTATTACATTTTTATTATCACCATTCACCATGGTATTTGCTATTTTGAAATCCATCTTAGTTATGTGTTTTAGTTAGTGTAAAAACTTTTGTTGTTCTCTGTTGTTCATTCATCACTACCTACACTGACACACGTTATCTTATTTCTTATATATTTTAGTTAGTGTAAAGACTGTTCTCGTTCTCTGTTGTTCATTCATTTCTACCTACACTGACATACGTTATCTTATTTCTTATATATTTTAGCTGGTGTAAAGACTGTTCTCGTTCTCTGTTGTACATTCATCACTACCTACACTGAAACACGTTATCTTATTTCTTATATATTTTAGTTAGTGTAAAGATTGTTATTGTTCTCTGTTGCTTATTCGACCTAAGTTGTTCAACCCGTTCTCTTATTATACAATCATCATTTCTAATGCGCTTACCGTTGCCTTCTTTCATAAGCGTTGAGTGTTTTCGTTTACACAACTCCCAAAGACAACCAACAACACAGAATAATGCCAGACTTGCCAACATAGAGTACACACATATACTAAAGATTCCGCCACTTCCAAAATAATCTTCTGCTGGATCAAGTTTGTTCTGTAAAGAAAATTGGGAAAAAATTTTATTTTAAAGTACAATAAGGTAAGTCTAAGAACAACGTAAAAAATATTTCGATTCAAACGCCTGATGCATGTAAAGCTTCTAACTGTGATGTTAACAAGTCGATTGTAATTCATTAAAGATCCACAAAAGGCTGAAACAAGCGATTTAAAGTGCACAACCAACAGCAGCACAACTTAATTCGATGTCAAAGAGTTTCACGAAAGAAAATTTTCACCATATCGATAAATTTAAAATATTCACAGTTCAATCGCAGTTCAACCTATTCGAACGTTGTGACCAATGATATTTTTTGCATCGGTAAATTATTGGGATTCGGTTAAGCGTTAGCCGAAAGATTACGTTTTGGTGGAGTTTACTGTGTAGAGTAACTTTGTTTAGATTACAATTGATCTCAATTTTATATGGCTACCTTTTGCTTTCCACTAAACTGCGACATCTTTCTGAATATAGCTAGCTCGTTGATTTCAATGTATCTTCGAAAGCATTTAGCTAAACTTTCTGTTCTTCTGCTAAGCACAAGTCCGTAGAATGTCTCTTTTGGTAGAATTCCAGTGACTTTAATTTTGTAGTTCCTTTGTAAGTCGCCCGCCGCTTCTTTCAAACTGTTTATGTCAACCAAAGCCGCGTCTACTTTGTAGTTGATCAACAGTTCGTATAACTCTTCCTGTTTTTTCATAGCTAAAGTTAATTTTGAAATTAGTTTTTCAATAACAAGCTAGCAGCCCTGACTTATTTTGAAATTATGATTACCGCTAGCAAAGTGAGTTGTATATGTGCTCATCAAAACAAAGCAAAAAGGCTTTGGAAAGTTGGATAAACCTTGGGAAAAGTTTACGATGTGAGCCGCCTATTTGTTTCAAAATTAGAAAATTGTTACTCTTAGACGTAATAGAATTTATGGTCAAATAGAATCTTTGTACTGGGTAGTGGTTTGGTGGATTTTTATGTTGAAGTTAGCAAGTTTTCCACCACCATTCTAGATAATTGGTTCTGATTGGTAGAAAATCGTTGTCAACATTGACCAATCACAGTCAATTATGCGATCAATTTTTTCGAGCCAAATTTTCAACATGGCCGTCGATAATACTTTCACCACTTCGTAGAAATAATCAAACTTTTCGGCATAATATTTGTTTGTCGAAGGATTTTAACGAGGTTACTCGAAAAAAAAATATATTAAAACCAAATTCGGTACGTGGCATGTAATTTTATGTCAGTAAGACCCTGGAAACGTCGAGAAAAAGTATTATTATGAACAGAAGAGGAACGCTTAGGCTCAGGCTGTAGGATGTCGACTGTGGACTGTCGTTAAAGAGTTGAATTTATGGTAAAGTTTGATTATTCATGTCATTCAACATGTACTATATACAGTCAACGCAATTTGCGTTATGTTTAATATCATTTGTGTTCTCAATGGGGAAATCTCAATGTTTAAGTTTTACCTTTACATGACGCATGATGTTCAATGCCTAACCAGTGAGCCACGCTTCCATTCACAACTGCGACCTTTAGTAATAAAGAAAGAGTAAAATTTACATAGAGTTGTTGAGTATAGTACAGAGTAGAAGCTTCAATTGAAATTTAATGTCTATGTAGGCTATATTATATTGGTAGTTGTTGTGACGTAACTTAATTGAAAATTTTGTTTATTTTTTATAAATTATCTTCTAAAAGAGAGTTTTATGACTTTAGGCTTACCATTTCATTCTGAATATCAAATGTGCCTTCCATAAATAAGTTCATTAATGTTGTAGTTAAAATTCCAATAAACATGGTGACAAATAGCATTCCTAAAACCAACCAGCAAGAACCAAGTAACTTGCCAACTATCGTCTTTGGATACTTGTCTCCATAACTGTAAAAGATAATGGCTAATTTATGCAAAGATAAGATTATTTAGTGATTAAGAATCAAGAAAAGCAGACATCTAATTTTCTGCTGAACATTTTGTTCTCTCAGATGAGTGAGAAAAAACAAAGACAGACTTGATCTTAATAGTTAGAGCTTGCTTTTAGATAAACTTTGAAGGAATTTTTGTAAAGCATGTGCTTACCCTACAGATGTCATACTAACAAAAGCCCACCAGAAACCATCAAATGCACCTTGTGGGAATAATTCTGCAAACTTTGGGTTGGATTTTCTTTCCTGAAAGTATATATGACATAAATCTTGAAACTATTGTGTTGTTTCTGGGGTTTTCAGGTAGAAAGAGCCCTTGCACATTTTAGTCTATTGTATTTGGATTTTTTTCGAAAGCATCAACAAAGACTCAGAACAACAATTCTAACACAGTTGCATGTGAAAAACATGTGATTTAATATGCATGTGAAAAACATGTGACTTAATATGCATGTGAAAAACGTGTGACTTAATATGCATGTGAAAAACATGTGACTTAATATGCATGTGAAAAACATGTGACTTAATATGCATGTGAAAAACATGTGACTTAGTATGCATGTGAAAACATGTGACTTAATATGCATGTGAAAAACATGTGACTTAGTATGCATGTGAAAAACATGTGACTTAATATGCATGTGAAAAACATGTGACTTAATATGCATGTGAAAAACATGAGACTTAATAAGCATGTGAAAAAAATGTGACTTGAACATGGAACTTTGGTATATCGGAGTAAACATTGCTAGTCATGTTGTATAGTTGCAGTTTATAAGAGATCCTTGTCTCAGTCTGTAATCTTTGTTGATTTAGTAGTTTGACCATTTGGTGTTTGGTTTAGCCATTTCATAATTTTTGTTTGCGGGTTCACCAGGGGATGTTTGTAGGATGGTGTTGAACATTGATAGAACTTCTTACTCTTTTGTATTCTTATCTTAGGGTTCGCCTCAACAAATCATCTGCCTCTATCTGTTTTAGTCTAATTTCTATTGTATATGCTCATCTTAAACTAATCTTCATATTTTTTTTAATAATTCCATACATCATCTCTTTGATCTTTTACTAGACCTCTCTTACTTCGCAATTCTAAACTAAGCATTCTTTTACCTGTATACCCAATAATCCTCTTCTGTACATAACTAAACCATAAAATCCTTCCTTCCCTTGTTTTGTCTCTTTCTGAATTACTTCTAGATAGAATTACTTTTAAATGAACGTAGTAAGACTTAAAACGTTGCGAAAATTTTTTCTTAAGTTTCTGGGTTTGAATTTGTGGACGAGATCACTACTGTTAAGGAAGATGCGGGCTATACCTACATGAAATACTCAGTGCTGTAGAAGTGGGGAGGGGCTAGGGGAGGAGCCCTTGAATTTGTGGACGAGATCACTACTGTTAAGTTAGATGGCTATACCTACATGAAATACTCAGTGCTGTAGAAGTGGGGAGGGGCTAGGGGAGGAGCTCCCTTGAATTTGTGGACTAGATCACTACTGTTAAGGAAGATGGCTATACCTACAGGAAATACTCAGTGCTGTAGAAGTGGGGAGGGCTAGGGAGGAGCCCCCTTGAATTTGTGGACGAGATCACTACTGTTAAGGAAGATGCGGGCTATACCTACATGAAATACTCAGTGCTGTAGAAGTGGGGGGGAGGGCGCGCTAGGGGGAGGAGCCCCTTTGAATTTGTGGACGAGATCACTACTGTTAAGGAAGATGCGGGCTATACCTACAGGAAATACTCAGTGCTGTAGAAGTGGGGGGTGGGGCACTTGGAAGAGGAGCCCCCCTTCTACCTTTGAAATGGGTAATTTTTCATAATTTCATGGCTTCAGCTTCGTCAAGAGAGCCCCCCACCACTGGAAATACTTACCACTATCCAAATAAGAATTCCCGCAAGTGAGGCAATGAGTAGAATAAAAATCAAAACTGGCCACGATTGTAGAAGAGAGACCATGAGTTTTCCCCTTGAGACGTTACTATGTTTCAACACGGCCATACCAAGTGATTCAGTCATAGCTACGAATGTTAAATTTTCGAATGATTCTTTGCCAAAACTTTCAACGTAAACAGGCAACACCATGTCAAATGAAAGTGAAGATCTAGAAAATTTTATTACAGAGATGTTCACGTCAGGGGGGGAAAGGTTGTAAGAAGCGTAAAAAGTATTCATTAGAGAACTGTGTCGACAATGGATCTGCAAAATTAGGCGATTTTTTGGTCCGGTATTATGTATTACATAAATCTTATTTACTCATGATGTGGTTAGTGTGGGATAGTGTGGGATACTAGGAGAAAATGAGAGGTATTATTGTGGCTCATTTTAAAGCGAAATTACTAACATGGAAGGAATGAATGGTGAAGTGGTGTGATGTGTGGTGGGGAATGGTGGGGGGGGGGTGGGGTGTGTGGATGTGGGGAGTGATGGTGTGGGTGTGTGGTGTGTAGGGTGTGGAGTGATGGTGTGTGGGTGGGTGTGGGAGTGATGTGTGGTGTGGAGTGAGGGTGTGGTGTGGGGGAATGGTTGTGGATGGTGGGGATGGTGGAATATATTAAAGAAATGGTGGAAAAATATTTAAGGAACTGCTCTGGAAATACATAACTAGTGTCATTTAGTTTATCTTGATTTTGAGTTGCAAATGATCTTCTCAGAGCTACTTATTCTATATACTATATACGTTGTGGTTGTTCACGCTTTTCAAGACAATATTGTCGATAATTTTGTCGATTTTGCTCAATCCGTGATTCTTACATACTTGGTCAATTTCATTTCCTTTATAGTCTTGTAGAAATCCGCTGGTCCGCTAGTTTGCTGGTACTTGACTTGAGCTCCTTTGCAGCAATGTCCCACCATGTCATCGAGAAAGCTTGGGAAGATTCCCGTTACGGAATCACGTGATGTACGTGTGATATATGGACCATGATCCCAATATTTGACGGTGAGTTGACGGTCCTTATTGCACAGCTTATCCAGGGTTTCTCCTCCCGCGTGCAGGCAAATCATTAGGAGTAATAATGTACATTGAAGGATCACAATTTTCCACATTGTTAATTTAGTGCGCATTTCGAGAATCTGTCATTTAACGCTGTTCATACCTTGTCCAGACCACGCATGCGTATTGGTGATGAAATTTTTGATGTTCAGTTAAAATATTGTGCCCAAATCAATGCATCCTATTTGTTCATCCTACATAAATACAGGCTCGTTTAACATCATCAATCAATGTTACACAAAATCATCGCAAAAAAATTCATCGGTTTAATGTTTTTAAAACCGAGTAAAATATTGCTGAATTTTAGCACTTGACGTTGTAACGTAGCTAGCAAGACGGCTCCCTCGGTATCATTTACTCAAACACTTAACAGGAGGTTTTAAGAATCTTGAAAAATCCGTCGTGAATTATATTTACGTCGTAATTAAATATTCAGACTCGTAGTCAAAACATGATGGTATATGTAATATATTTAAATAGTTTTTATTCGAATTAGATAAGGCGAAAATGCGTTTGCTTTGCTATGAAATAATCAAGACAAGATTTACACTTGCAACGCAAGCTGTGTTGTATTCAATCTCGCAATGCCGTTGACGTCATCATATCGATTATAATTACATTTCATATATTTTTGGCTGTGATTAATTGAAAATTTGCTCGAGATTTCAAAGATAACAAACATCCTTAAAGCGTTTCTGTTGTTTGCACGAAGGAGTTTACAGCGCTTGGAAAGTTCTTGCGCTTTAGGATGTTAATTTTTATGATAGTGTTGTGTGTATTTTATAGAATCTCACTTTGCGAATATTTATTCCATTGCGAGCAGAATCATGCATTTGGTCGACCATAATTACTTTGCCTTCGCGATCTTATTGATAAAAACTCTATTTTATCTGCTGCCGCACACTCCCACGATTTTAGCTCCTCAATAGCGGTTGAGCTGAGCTGAAATTTCTTCGTTGTTGTGCAACCGAGTTTCATCAAGATAACGATTATTTTTAAAACACGACTAAAAGCCTAAAATTATTGTGTTCATGTTGACGACATTTGTAATCTCTTGGTTTTTGTTGTCATTACCCAAGAAATTACACATGGATAAAACCTAGGGTCGTGAAGTACGGGAAACGGGAAAAAAATCTGATTCTTAGTATTTGTGTTTTTTAATGAACATTTTATGGAAACTGAGAGGCCCTGGCGAATTTAATTCCCGCGCAGCTGGCAAAGTCTAACAAAGGAAAAATTTACTACAAAACAAAGATATTTCGATCAATCTGATAACTTTTATTCTTACCTTTTAAGCATTGAAGATTTGTTCAAAACCTAACTTGATACGGTTTATATATCAGTGTGATTTTCTTCAATGTACCTTCATAAAGATAGTAATATTCGAGCATTATGTGTGTTAATCATGTAGCTCTTTGAAACGTGCGAACTTTAATATTAGCGCGAACATCTCCTGAGAGGTGAGAATTATATATTGCCTTGTATCGTTGTACATATCACTTGAGTAAGCCGCTGTATTTATCTTATGACGTCAGAGAGCGAGCTGGATGACCCAGCATGCATTTCGAGTTAAATATAAGTTATACACACTTGCTCCTTAAGAAAGCTGTCTTTTTCAAAATACTCTTCAGCAGTGTTACTGTCAAGGTTAATTTTTTTGTGAGGAAGACCTTCAAAAATGGCTTTTATGTATTATACTTAATTACATTTTCTTTTTGTACAAATAGATAATATAGTTGTGAAAATATAATATTTATCTGGGGGGGGACATCCTTTCAAACGCATGATTTTGTTTGTTGAAAGAAGACTAATTTCTTTCAACAGCTAAGTGTGTTGCAAAATGATTTATTAACAATCGTAATCGTCATTTTGCAATATTGTAGAAAAAAATTTTCAAATATACACAGTGGAAGACGGATGGATAAATTGATATCATCTCGTTTGACACTTGATTGATCTAAGTACTCGTTTTTACTGTTTTTGCTTCCTTCCTCCTGTTTTTAATAATTTATTATCCTAACTCAGCAAATATTTTAGTAAATATTGATATTTAAGTGGAAATTATCTCGAACCATTTTGCTTTCTGCGTCTGGGGATTTGCTTTTTGTTTTGAAAAGCCGCAAAACAAAGCGTTTTTTGATCTTCGATTATAAAGTCTCAACATTTTTCAATGTTTGATCAATGTATATCACCTACCGCAAGAAGGGCCCTTCCCGTTAAAACCCGAAACTCAAACCGCAAAGTCATGATCATGTGACTTTGTGCGGTTTGCCGTGAACGCCAAAGTAAAACTATCAAATATGATAATATTTTACCGCTACACAATCTGCTTAACATGAAAAGATTTTCATCAAATCGGGATAAGGCAGTCAGTGCCTTTAATAAAATTTTCCTCCCTTCTCGTTTGAAAACCCTTATCCAACTAAAAAGTAATGCTGTTGTGAGCGTGGTCTTATTGCGGAGCGGTAAATAGTTGGCTGAACTTTGGCATTTGAGAAAATGGTTTCAATTTACGCTCTCCTGTGCTGGTCGGGCAACTTGTCAACCACCTATGTAAAAGTGTCTGTTCCTTCAGGGGGGTGGGTAAAATGGAGAACACTAGGGGGAACCTCTTATATTACAAACCCTTTACAACTTACATTACATGAGGAACAACTGAATATTTCTGTCTTGATGCTATCATTAAACAGAAAAGCTTTTCATCATTTTAAAATCGCGGTGCGCTTTATCTGTAAAGACCTCCTCGGAATCCCCTCTTTCATTCATAAAGATCCCGTCTGAACCCCCTCTCTTCTTTTCATAAAGACCCCTCTCAGAAACCCCTCCCTTTTATTCAAAAAGACCCTCTCGGAATCGGAATCCCCTCTCTTCTTTTTATAAAGACCCCTCTCAGAAACCCTTCTTTTCTGCCATTGACCTTGATCTATGTTCGATACACAGTTTATTCCCGAAGTTCAGTAAAATTTGTGAATGAAAAAGTTAGCAAATAATGCTGACAACAGGTCCACTAAGAATGAAAATTTACAACAGTGGCTATACCTGCCTTTTTGACCAACCTATGTATACATATATCTATATGTTTAAAGATTGGCAATACAGGCATTTATTGTTCAAAAATAAAAGTTTCTCCGGATTTTAGACGCTCCAAGCGTCTACAAGCTAAAAGCAAGGGTAAATAAATAACTTCCTCATTCTGATGAAGGCTCGAAGCAACGAGTCGAAAGCTCAATAAAAATCATTTAAAATCCGGAGAAACTTTTATTTTTGAACATATATATATACATCTTACTTACTTACATTCTATAAATTATTATATAAAACTGTAAATGTTTGAACAACTTTTCAGTGAATAACATAATGATTCCATTTTGTTGTTTGTATATTTATAATTTGACATTTATTCCACTATTATTTCGTTAATTTAATGTGAGTTTTGCTTTCAGAGTTTGGCTATTACCCATCTAGCTGGACAGCGTCATTAAATTTGACTTCAAAATAAAAAGTTCATTATATGCTTTACTATTTCCTAATTACAGCATTGATCGTAAAAAAATAGCTTTCTCTGAAGCATTAAAAGCGTTTTCGACATTTTAATCGAATATCGAGCTCTTGATGTTTACGAATTTTTAGTTCTTGAAATTGACGCAGTCCCGAGAGCCTTTATCGTGAATTTATTATTTATAGTTTATTTGTTCGACATTTTTAATAACTCAGCTTTTTCTGTCGCGTAAATTATTTATCAGATGCATATATGTAATCAGGTATCTTACGTACCGCAAAGCGTTTGTTTTTTTGAAAAAGCTTTATCGCTGCTCCCCAATCGTCTGAAGGTTGAGTTTATATGATATTTATTGTTCAGTGTTAAATTTTATCAAGTGGACATTTTAGTACGGTTATGAACTTATTCATGAAATAATGAACGAACATTTTCAAAATTGAAAATCACATACCCTCGGGGATTTTTTTGCAATATTCATTCACCTTGTAGCCATGAGCTTTAAGTTTTGAAAAGCGAAAATTGGTTTACCCTTATTTTCTCATTAAAATACAGCGTTTTAAATCAGTGGTTAAAATATACCTCTAGGAATAACGTTTCAATGTTTTTTAAATTTGTTCCTACCGTTTTTCGAGCTTGATGTTTTTTCTGACCAGTTTATCTTTATTATATGTGCTGTGGGATGTCACACTAAACTGCTTTGACTTACATATAAAAATCATGTAAAAATATGTAATTTTTATATTTTGAGAAGAAAATAAATTTTAAAAAATAAAAGATGTTTACTGTGTTTGCACAGGCTTATGCAAACCGAGGAGACCTTTGGGAGAACTCGAGAGCAGATCAGTGCAAGCCCGAGACCGAAGGACAAGGGTTGCACATGTTTAGAGTTCTCACAAACGTCTCCTCTCCAAACGTACCTTCCGAAAAATTGATTTTTCAAAAGATAAAATATCCCATCTGTTGTCATAAAAGATGATATTAATTAAAATTTAATATTAATGTTGATGAATCGTGTCAACAAACTGTTTTTTCCTCATTTAGAATGCATATACGTCGGCTTATTTCGTTTACATTTTTCAGGAAAACAAAACTGCAAAATTATCCGTTACTCTTTTATGTTTTGTCATTGAGAACGCTTGCCGTTTGTAGCTTTCGTTATTTCGTCAAATTTCACCTGAATAAATCATAATTAATTGACGGGTATTGTTATGATGAGAATACAAAATTCTATATTTTGAAGATATTAGTCGAAATTTTATCTTTGAATAATGTTTTATTTGTTCCTTTTTCTCTTCGTGAACACGCACAGCTTAAATGGCGAAGACATTGCAGCAAAGAATACAATAATTTGGTGGCCGAAGAAACCCTTGATTTACAGCGAGAACACAACATCAATGAATGGAAAGTTAAGAGGTATCTTGCCGGAGATTTGGAATAATGTCGTCGATAATTGTGAAGAATATAGAATTTCAAAACACAGTAGAAGTGTTGAAAGGTCTGATCCCTTACCGAAACCTGAGTACTCGGAATTTTTGGGAAGATACAAAAAAAGCGTACTCGTTCCTGTTAAACTACGTCGAGGAAAGAGTTCGTCTGTCGACATGCCTTTTGTGAGATTGATTGACTCTCCCGGTGTCGTCGTTTTGATGAAAAAAACTCTCACTGGAACTGAACTTTTAAACGCTATTCTCCTAGCTTGGCCTATTCTTATATTCGTTATTTTATCTGCAATTCTAAGCGGTTTCGTAATTTGGTTTTTGGTGAGTGAATTATACATGCACGAAAAAAATGTTGCCTGCATGATACTTGGCGTTCTTTATTTCTTGGAATTGTAAATAATTGGGATGAATTTGAAGGCTCTCCAAGGTGAACCAGCGTTGACTGGGGACTGAATCGAATCTTTTTTCTAGTGATGAGCCGATAATCGGCCATTTTTATGTAGATAGGTTATCGGCCGATTTTATTGACGTAAATCGGCTTACGATAGACATAGTTTGGGCTGTGAAAACTGGTTTTAAAAACTTTTGAGTGTTTGTTTTCAATAATCAAGAGCAGAATGATGTTTTTCAGAGAGATTATCGTCCTCAAAAGTATAAAATTTACGATCTAATCAACGTAATTTTACACAATTTGGCCAATAAAGTTTAACCGAAGTATCAAACTTACGTGATAATATACGCCATGTTCTAATTCCTCTAGTGCATTTTATACTACTCGAAAATAATCTAAACTGTGTCTGCAAATCTGTTAAATTATATTCTATGCATAATACGACATGAATTTATGAATTTAATAGCTAAGCTCATTTTTATTTCTAGAAACTTATAGAATTTTTTTAGGGGAGCTATTTACGAGACATATAAACAATTAAATATATCCTTGACTATTGTATTGACATTTTTTGCAACCCTAATTTTTTGCTTTGGACGTTAAAGATTTAAAAAATTTCTTGTTTTTCAATTATTGATTGCTACCGATAAATCAGCCGATATGCCTTTATATCGGATCGGCAAATGTGATTTTTCCCCGATCGGCTCATCACTACTTTTTTTCCACAAAAAATATTCAAATAGTTTTCAATTACTTCTTATAATCCCGTTCCCAATCATTGAGCCATGACTTTGTGTGATATTTTAAGGACTTTGTCTGATCTCCAACCCAAGACTATCTCATCTCTAACCCTTGACTGTACTAGAGTTTTATCCCAAAACTGTTAGGTTTTGTGATGTAGCCATCTACCTTCTTTAGTATATATTGACTTACACCAACAAATAGAGATATCACAGACAACTGTACGATCACACTTAATGTTCAACGTCAATGTCTATGGTCTACGATCTATCTTACAATCGTTAAATAACTTCTATTTATACAAGATATTATTCATGGATATATTTGTTTCTTTACTAAATATGGTTAATTTATGATCAACGGAAAGCTATTAGGAACTATAAAAAATATTGTGATTATTGCACATAAGTATCTCTTAAAATAATCATTTAGTTAGTTACACTTGACTTAATTATTTACTAATTACAGGAAGAATATGAGAGCATATCTTAACAAAAACTATGTCAGATCACCAATTCATGCGTCAGTACTTTACTGTATCTCTAACTCAGAACAATGCTAACGGTTAAATTCAATTAACAGCTTATTCACCTATTTGGCATACATTTTTTTGATGATTGTTGATCATGAATATATTAATCATAAATACTAATTATGAGAATGTACGAATACATTAAATTTGTTATGTTTTTCCCCAAATAAATTTTCCCTTTGATGATATTCATATATAGTATTGTGTATTGTTGAAGAATATGGAGTACTGTGTTGTTTTTCATTCAGGAACATCGTTCTAATCCCCAAATGTTCGACCCGTTTTGTCCAAATGGTGTTCTAAATGGTTTCTGGTGGGCGGTCGTTACTATGACTACAGTAGGGTGAGTTTGCATAGTAAAAGTACCATAGTATTTTGGAGGTATATATATAGTAAAGTAAATGGTTTGAACTCGGGAGTATCGTTACATGTAGATCTTTTGACTCTGAAGATGACTACCGTTAAGGTTGTCGAAACGTCAGTCAACAACAACAATAACAGTCCTTCTCAGGACTATACCAACCTGGACGATCTACATTTACAAACATGTATATATATAGTATTATAGTATATTATACCTAAGTATACCAAACCAAATATGACATATTTTAAAGCGACTGCGATTTTTTCTCTACCCACACTCTTTCGAGTAGATATGCCTACATAACCATTTGTGATATAAATCAAGCAATTTTCGTTGACTGACTGATTTCAAGGTTATATGAAAATTTGTACCAGACACATGCATTGTGCTTGATACTTTCAGTCGGAAACCATTCAGTTGTAAAACTGGGCTACGAGATTAGAGCATTTCTCTATTTCGTAAAAACGTTATATAATCAGTATACTGGTATATTTTAAACACTGAGTAGTACTTCGGAAACCATTCAGTTTTGAAACTTGACTACGAAATTAAAGCATTTTTCTATTTTCTGAAAATGTCTAATTATCAGTATACTCGTATATCTAAAACACTGAGTAGTATGTCTACTGGTAGAATGTCAATATACTGGAGTAATGTAAACACTGAGTAGCTTTCACAAGCTTTATATTCTTATAGGTACGGTGATCTAACACCAAAGACCCTTTTAGGACGTCTGTTCACAATTCTTTGGATCACTTCGGGACTGGTTATTCTTGCGATGTACATGGGTGTTGTTACAACCTCCCTGACCACGTCAAGACTTGAAGGAACTCAACATTTTTACGGCATCACGGTACCTTGGAAATATATGTTTTGTTTTAGTTGGAAATATGTGTTTTGTTTTAGTTGGAAATATGTGTCTTGTTTTAGTTGGAAATATGTGTTTTGTTTTAGTTGGAAATATGTGTTTTGTTTTAGTTGGAAATATGTGTCTTGTTTTAGTTGGAAATATGTGTTTTGTTTTAGTTGGAAATATATGTTTTGTTTTAGTTGGAAATATGTGTTTCGTTTTAGTTGGAAATATGTGTTTTGTTTTAGTTGGAAATATGTGTTTTGTTTTAGTTTGGAAATATGTGTTTTGTTTTAGTTGGAAATATATGTTTTGTTTTAGTTGGAAATATGTGTTTTGTTTTAGTTGGAAATATGTGTTTTGTTTTAGTTGGAAATAAGTGTTTTGTTTTAGTTGGAAATATGTGTTTTGTTTTAGTTGGAAATATGTGTTTTGTTTTAGTTGGAAATATGTGTTTTGTTTTAGTTGGAAATATGTGTTTTGTTTTAGTTGGAAATATGTGTTTTGTCTTAGTTTGGAAATATGTGTTTGTTTTAGTTGGAAATATGTGTTTTGTTTTAGTTGGTAATATATGTTTTGTTTTAATTGGAAATATGTGTTTTGTTTTAGTTGGAAATATGTGTTTTGTTTTAGTTGGAAATATGTGTTTTGTTTTAATTGGAAATATGTGTTTTGCTTTAATCAAACATCCCTGGGGTCAGTTATAAAGTAGGCTTATGACATCACCGCTAGAAATGTGTGTTTTGTTGTAACCAATCATTCTTGGGTTTTCAATTTGGGTGTTCGGAATAAAATTTTTTAAAACAAATATTATTGGCCAAAATTTTTTAGCCATGATTTTGTTGCTTTTTTGGTTCAAATATATTTTCCTGAGCGAACCAGAGCTCACAAATAAACCATTTTAAGTCGTGCGTATAAGGAATTTATGTCCCTCACAGGTTTTCTTATTGTAATCCTCGATATTTACCGTCTTTGTGATCAGGTATCTGTTGTTAATCAAACTGAGGAAGAGAAATTTGCCATCCTTCATAACACCAATGTAAAAGGTAAGTGTGATTTTTCTAAGTGCAAAATTTGCAATGAAAAACTAAATCACAATTGTATTTCAGTCGAAGCAAGCGAACTTGCAGTGATTGATGCTGTTTACAACAGTAAAAATAATGTCCGTCTTGGTTTTATCGATTTTTACGTTGCCTCTTACTATTCGCAACTCATTACTCAAAAGAATCTTCGAATTGTTCGCATAATTCCACGTAGCTACGTGTATGGAGCATTATTAGGAAAGGACTGGGTACCAGAAGCTGTCGAGTGTCTCCGGCGTCATTCCGAAGACAATCGTAAACATATACACGACGTTATTCCGAAGTACATACGATTAGCGGAGGTTGGTTCGTCTTTGTTTATGGATACAGTAATTTATACATTTAAGTAGTTTTATTATAAAATAAACACAATAAAACGCGTGCCATGATTGGTCAATAGCCGTGTTTGCGTTAGCCTGAGCTCAACCAATCAAATCAATCAATCAGTCAAAGAGAATTTCAAATCAATCATGAATACATGTTAGAGGAAAATTGAAACGTTTCTTTGAAATATGTGTGTTTTACATTATTGTTGTTTTATAAAAGAAATAATAAATGTTTATTCAAACCTCGGAGACGTTTGTGAGAACTCTTGAGCATGTGCAACACTCTACCTTCGGTTTCGGGCTTGCACTGATCTGCTCTCGAGTTCTCCCAAAGGTCTCCTCGTTTTGCATAAGCCCGTGCAAACACAGTAAACATCTTTACAGATCAATTAAAGTAATTATTTTATGGCAAAAGTCACTTCCGGTCATTACTAAAAAGTAAACAAATTTTTCAAAGAAAACAGGAAACTTTAGCAAAACGAAATAGAAGTTTTCACACAAAGCAAGTTAGGATTTCATATTCAGGTTGACCTCCTGGCGATTTTTTTATTTATTGAGAGTGGGCAATTTTCTTTTTTGCTACCTTTCTTGTGGAGGGTTATTGGGAGGGAGGGGGGGTTAAAATGAGGAAATACGTTAGTCAATAACAGATTTTCTTACAATTGTTACCGTATTTTCCAGAATAAAAATGATTTAATGGAATATTTCTCTGGGAGCGTCTTTGGTTACAGCATTTATGGACTTTCTGCCTTGTTATGTTCGCTTCTCCTCTTAGGATTTAGTTTTCAGTCAGGTTATCTTTCACGACGTCGAAAGGAGCCACCAAAATAAGTATTTAGCGTTAAAATTTATTGATACATTGATAAGTTTCTTTCACAATAAAATGCGACGTATAAAACAGGCCTTTATAAACTCCATGTAAATGAACGAAACTAAATTTTATTATATATTTAAATTCCGCAGTGATAAAATTTGTGCAGTAACTAGTTTCTTTAGACGCCAGACTTTTTATTTCTTTAATAAATTCATTTAAATGTATTGTCTAAAGAGTATTATCACGTTGTATTGGAGCTTGTATCGTTTTCTAAAGCCAGGTTAAGTTCTTCTGTCCGTTTCTTAGTGGAGCTTGTATCGTTTTCTAAAGCCAGGTTAAGTTCTTCTGTCCGTTTCTTATCGATAAGCTCGAGTTCCCGTATTCCCTACAATAGATGAATTATAATAATTTACACTGTGTTAAACAAGAGAGGCGATCTATTAGCAAATACCGGGGTATTAGGTATTCGTTATGTTATGTTGTCGTCTGACAAACATTTTTAGCCACATATTAAGTATGGTTACTATATTTAAAGACATATTGGTCGTTTGTGCTTCAGTTGGGATTGGGGTTTTCATGCTTATAATTTATACAGTTGCATAGAAAAAGTTTTAAAATTTAGCATCAAACAGTTTTCAAGCACTTTCATCGATGCTAATTTTTTAAGGATTTTTAAGTGATTTTAAAATTCATTTTTAAATTCAAGAACTTCTCAAGGGCTTTAAGCACTCACATGAACCCTATTTACTACAGATGGACATCGAGTTGAACATAGCTTTTAAAACATGACATTTCAACAAAACAACATCGAAAAATAAATGAAAATATATTTTCCCAACCTTAGATATTTCTGCAGCTATCAAACTTCGGTACTTTTTTCCTTGTCCTAGTTTTTCCATATCATCGAGAAATTGCTTTCGTTCTTCGATCAATTCAACAACTACGAACATGGAAAAAAATGCGTAGAATTATTTTTTTACAAATTATAGTTAAAATGTTTGTTTCAGTGTCCTACCTTCGTCAAATCGATCTATCTCCGGCTCCAGTCTTCCTCCTCTGGAAATATTTTGAGGTTGCGGTGTTTGTTCGATCAATGCCGCTCCTTCGTCACCGTACGACATCTTATTTTGTAAAATTCTCTTGTCTTTCTCCGTGATACATTCTTGAGGAAAAGAAAAATTTATAAAAATAGCGAAAATGAAACAAGTTCAAACGACAAAGTAACTGTCGATTAGACTTGTTCCCAGGCTCTCAAGTAAACATTGCGCCAAAGCATCGTGCGTGATTTTAGATAGACGCACTTAAATGACGTAAGGGATGGAGGGCCCAAGAGAAAATGGTCGATTACTTAAACTTTATAAAAATGTACTCATGACAAATTTATCAGTCAATTAGTTATTCTTTTCGGTCATGTTTACTGAAGAATATTGGTGTATGATAAATATGTCTATTTTGAAAAATATTATGTTAATAAACAGCCAACACAAAAAGACATGCAACGAAACTGTTCATGGTGTAAAAATGTCTTAAAACGTTTTACATAGTTCAAATCTATCTTAAAATAAATCTATCTTAATTCGAATCTATCTTAATTCAATCCGTAGGTCACGTGGGTGACCTTTTTGGGATTCAGATTTCATGAACAATAATGAAACACGCAAAATTGTTTTTCCAAAATATTTTTCAAAAACTCCCAACTTCGAATCACGTGTACGTCGTTTACGCTTTGGTCCTGTTGTATAATTTCATTGGAATATCATTTAAGATTCATTTCTTCAGAAATTTCCCGTTTCCACAATGGATGAACTGAGAAAAGATTCCTGAGTAGAACTAAACAAGCAAATTAGCAAGATTCTTGTGATGAATACATACTTCCAGGTAGTGGTCTATATGGTTCGTCATCATCGAACTCTTTTCTTCTTAATATCTCTGCCTGTGTTCTTTTTCCTCCGTTTAACGATTTATGATTGACATTTTTTGTTGTGCCTGCAGTTTTCGATGCGTTGGCTTGCTCTTTTCGAGCACTAGTCGTTGGGTTGACATTCGTAGGAAAAGATTCACCTTCTATGAAATTAAAATTTCAATGAATATTTCTTTCTTCCCCAGTAAAATTATTGTGCTGACGGCTGTAATGGTGCACGAAAAACAGCCAATCACGTTCAAGCATATTTTCTGCCGAATAAGACATCAATTAGCCTTCAGTCAGCAGTGGTCAGCAGTAGTTGCGAGGAATTACTTTAAGTATGAATATAATCAATTTAATATAACATAAATGAGTGAGAAAGTTAAGAAATGAAACTAATAAAAGTTTATTTTTGCTTTGTTCATTTTAGTTTCATCCATTTCTCAACCATAGCTTTGACGCACCAGTGGGCTTCCTCCCCAAGGACTGCCCTTGTAAAAGAATAAAATTTGCGAAGAAGTTAGGAGGAAGGCAGTAGCTAGATTAATACCTATATTACATCCAAACTATGCAAATACCTCCCCTCCCCCCAAAAAAGTTGAAGTCGTTTCTCGGATACTTTTCAACAAAAACTGACTAAAATTATTAAAGTGGAAACACTGTAAAACTTCATTACACTATAAACTCGGATTGTAAACACTGATGAATAAAAATCTATGTTATTGTACAATTTCCACGGTATGTTTGGGGTTTTCGGTGTATTTTCAATGAAAAACTTTCACGTTTACCCAAAGACTACCTCTTTTACCTCGTAAACGTTCGTTTAATTGTCTTCGTTGAAAATTTGTCAACTTCGATTCTTGCATCATAACTTAAAAGTTAATTTTACAGGAATTAGAGCAGAAAAAACAACGGCAAAATATTTTGTGGGAAAAATGCAAACTACCTTTTAGTAAATCTTGTGTTTCCTTGCTGACTGGATGTCTAGAAGGAGCCATTAACCCTCCCTTCGCAACTGGTTGTCTAGGACGCAAAGCCATCTTTGTTTTCTTCGTACCGTTTATAAAATTATACTTGTATTGTCTCCTCTCGTCTCCAGGATCACGCACATTTTTGTCAACTTCTAGCCAATCAGGTGGCTGGATTATGGCACGTGTATACAACTTTTAACGGTTTTCGTTCGACTTCCACGATCGATCAAATGAAATCTTTGGATAAATAAAGTACGACTAGTCGTGAACAGAAATTGTCCTTTGAAAGCTTTCTTGATTTCATGCAGATCATATTATTAGTTTTATAAATAGGCTTTTCTAGTCGTTTGATATTCTACTTTAATGAATAGCAGAATGGTTTTCGTAAAACGCTACGGTAAGTGCAACTTGATGCCTAAAAAATACCTATATTGTTTCGAACGTTATTTTTTCCTGCTTATACTGTTCTTATATCTTTAACCTGAAGCTGGCGTACGTCGATGCTATCGGAAAGCATTTGTGCACTTACCTGACGATACATTACTGCTTGTGTTGCAGTATTTATCTGTCCAAGAACTGTACCAAATGTGTCGAGTGAGTACCTTGTTCTATCTCATTTATCCTTGTATTTTCAGAGGTTTATGTAGGATCTCCCTGGATAGGGTGAAACCAGCACCATTAAATGGTGATCACTGATCTGACTTTTGTCCAGCTAAGTTCAATGATAGTAGTAAGATAATATCTCTCAATTGACCTTTTGCCTATAAATTTTGCGAGGGATGGGAAGTTCTTTGGTCAAATTTTCTGTTCTGCTTTATAATGTTCAATGATTTTGGAACTATGGGCTCTAAATTTTACGAAAATAACTGTTCAATCATTGATGTTCAGGCTTATTGTTGTAAGTGATGTATATTTGTGTACCATTTTATCCCTAGGTGTGCAGACGCTTTAACCAACTTATCATGAATACACAAAGCTTATTCATTCACACTTCATTTGCTGGAATTTGGCCGTCACCAAAGAATTTTTCAGTTTTTTTGAAGTAAGTTTTATTATCAAGAATGAACATGAGAACTTCGTGTTTGCCTTACAAAAGTATTTAGGTTTTTTAATGTGTATTGATTATTTTTACCTACCCTGTCAAAATCAGCTTTGCCTCACAGGATTAGCATGAGTAAATAACATCATTCTAAGTGTGAACAGGACTCAAAATAGCAGTCTAGCTAAGCTGGCTGGACAACTTGTATTTACCTCTGTCATACACAAAACTTGCACTAAATAACGTAAGATTGCAGTTTTTTGTTTTTTTACTCCTAACTAATTACCATGCATGTCTTTCCTTGCTAAAAAGATGGTCAGTCAACAAGTGTTTTTTGGTTATTTTGAGCTGTTCAAGTAGTCTTTCATCATGATAAATAGCAATGTTATGTATTAACTTACATGTTATTTACCTAAGTCTTGTTCCTCAAGAATACCACAGTCTGTTGGCTGAAAATATGTGCTCAAAAACAATTTTCTTACTTAGTGAACAATTGCTTTACATTACATCTTTAACCAATCACATTTTATACATATTTTATTTTTCTGTCTAATGAATTGATTTCAAACAGTTTTTCTTTGCACACATTTTAAACAGAGGGTCATCTGTAGGAAACATTGAAGCAGTTATCAAATTGGGCTTAAGTTATCTTTACAATGAAGGAGGTATGTAATTTCTGATTTGATAAAGTTGGCTAACATTTAGTAAAAAAGTGTTATTTAAATTGAAGGCAATTATATTATAAATGGTTTTGCTCAAAAATTGCTAGGAGAACTTTGATTCAAAGTTAGAGGGGTTTTGTTGAAGAAACCTTTCGGTTTTTTCTTTATATGTTGTTACAGAGATGCATATTGCTAAGATAATGAAATATTTCAAGATGTGCTAATTAATCAAATATAATCAGAAAAATAATTTACGAGTCAACCCTTTAAGACATGAGTTTTTATAAATGGACTTTACACAGCTTCCTGATCCTGATTGTGACACATTGTAGTCACAGTGTGAGTCACTAGAGGATTGATCTGTCATTGCTGGCTAATTTGACGAATGTTAATTTAGTTGTATCACTTGTTATGTAGAGGAAGACTATTATTTTAACATTGATATATGGGAGAAAATTGTGCAATATAACAGGGACTGCAGAACAGATTTTTCATTGAGGGGCAATCAACTGCCAAAGCTGCAGAACTTGGATGTTCGTAGGGCGATCTTGGGTCAAATTTGTAAAATACAAAAGAAATGTAGATTTGTTTCCTACCAGCCTTGCCACAGTATAGAGAACATACAGTAGAGCCACTCCATTGAATTTTTTTTGCCACGCATATCTTAATACACATGTGATTACCATATTGGCAGCCAGTCAAATGCTTTTTTTGACCATTAGGAATGATGAAATGACTTACGGCAGCCAGTAAACTAATAAAATATACAGCAACCAGTTGCACAGTGAAGTGGCACTTCTGTATGTTTCCTATACTGTGGCCTGGCCCCCAGCTCGACTCTCCTTGTAAGAATTAATAGTCAATAAGACTGTAAGAGTTTAGTTGACCTCTAACTTCAATGTACCTACTACTATGGACAACAGTGTACTATCTTAGTATTGCACTCTCTGGAAAAATCTACACCCCTCCTGTTAGATTAGCTAAACCCTGTCGTTCCCAGAGTGCGTCCTTAGTGAAGAAAGAAATATTTCGACTAAAAGAGAAATATTTTTAGCACGTCGTGAGACACAACGTTTTTCGTTTTCGGTAGTCGGTTTTAGTCCGGGTCGCGGAAGATAAACCCCGGGGCTTTCGACAAACGTTTCTCCCAAAGTCACTATGATATCATCGTTTTACACAATTGCAAACATCGAGACTTGTTTTAAAAAGATCTTAAATTTCATGAACAAGCTTTAATTTCAAACAAAATAAAGGTATCTTAAAAGGACAAACACAACGATTGTCTTAATTGTTGTCTTTTTCTTGAATAAGGACGTTTTGGATTGGGACCCTTAGCAAAATGTCTCCTCTCTGGCCGCCCTGTATCTGTCTGGCTATTTTCTTAAGTTGACGTATTTCTCAAATCAGTCTGCTTTTAATTTGTAATACATCCAGTTTCAGAAAATTCTTCAAAGAAAATCTCTTCATCAGCAAACGCCCACAACGCAAAAAATGCCACTCAGTATTTCTGTCAGGCAGAAAGCATAACACCTCCGACTGTCGCGTTTATTTGGTCGTTTATTCGCCCTCCTTGGGCTCCTGGCATCATGTGTTGTAAAAGACATGTCTTCAATGGTATCAGGAAATTCTGCGAAGAAAATCAGGTAATATAAGTTAGTATTCATACTATTGTTGGATGTGACGGTGGTGGCATTTGAATTACGAGGATGGTTCATAAGAATTCGTTGTACTTGATCTCCTTATACTTATGTCATAGTGAAGATGGTACATAAGAAATCAATGTACTTTATCTCCTTATACTTATGTCATAGTGAAGATGGTACATAAGAAATCAATGTACTTTATCTCCTTATACTTATGTCATAGTGAGGATGGTACATAAGAAATCAATGTACTTGATCTCCTTATACTTATGTCATAGTGAGGATGGTACTTAAGGAATCAATGTACTTGATCTCCTTATACTTATGTCATAGTGAAGATGGTGCATAAGAAATCAATGTACTTGATCTCCTTATACTTATGTCATAGTGAGGATGGTACATAAGAAATCAATGTACTTGATCTCCTTATATTTATGTCATAGTGAGGATGGTACATAAGAAATCAATGTACTTGATCTCCTTATACTTATGTCATAGTAAGGATGGTACATAAGAAATCAATGTACTTGATCTACTTATATTTATGTCATAGTGAGGATGGTACATAAGTAATCAATGTAGTTGATCTCCTTATATTTATGTCATAGTGAGGATGGTACATAAGAAATCAATGTACTTGATCTCCTTATACTTATGTCATAGTGAGGATGGTACATAAGAAATCAATGTACTTGTTCTCCGTATACTTATATAAGCTATGTCATATTGAGAATGGGACACATAGCCATAGCTAGAACGTTGTAAGCTAACTAATTTTTTTTAAAGCCTATTCACTTTCAAATGAACTCAGTCTGAATATTATGATTACTTGCTGAATGCTGCAATGAAAAACTATAAATTCGCATCGACCAATCCAAGAACTTTAACATTTTCCATGATGTCATCTTGGAAGTAACCGGTGCTAGATAAACGTGCATTGCCCACTCTGGAAGACAGGCGATGACTTCGTTTTACCGGCTGAGTTTCATATGCAAACATCTAAACTTTATGTAACTTGCGTTGTAAAGCTTATTAGTTTTGTTTGTGGTTGATGTCATATGCATACATAAATATAGCTAATTTTGTGCTGTCAGAAGTAAGTTTACCGAAAACGATTTCTTCCGAACTCGTTCCAAATGCGTTCGAATTGCGTTCGGCTGAAGATGGAACGCGTTTCAAAACGCGTTGTTGGCCGCATCCGATTATTGATCTGTAATCATGAAGAACGCAAATGGAACTAGAATGCAGTGTTAAGTTACTTCTGAGCAGTACTGTATCAACAAATTCAAAACTTTGAAACTCTGTTTTTCTGTGATAAAATTTCCTTCTTTGATACGCACTGCGTAGTCAGCCTGCAAGTTTAGTCCTGTTTTGCTAATTTTTCAGCGTTCACTTACTGTGAAAGCAATAAATCGCCAAGAAACTAATTGCGTTGCACTGAAACTTCCATAGACAGAGTAAAACGTGCCGTCTGACTTCTCTACTGTTCATACGTACATACTGGATATTAATTTATTTTATTCTTAGCTGATTTTTTATCATCTAGGATGCTTCTTCCTCTTTGCTTTATTCACTTGGGAAAATTATAAGTCTGGTTGAGGTAAGCAAGATCTTTAAGTAGTCTGTTAAGATCAACAATTTTATTATACTGAGCAAAATGTAATGATGGCACCCACGTCATATTATCACCAATAATGACTCCCTACGTACATGGCAATTTAATTTAATTTGAAAACATCGCAATATTTATCGAAACTAGATTAGGGAAAACTATTTATTGGCATCACAGGGCTAAAAGAGCGACCACTCGACAGACAATAATCTACCATATCATTCTTGCATACCCGAGAGAAGTGTAAATCTGTTTTATGTATTCTGTTTAATGATTGTCAGGGATATATTGTATATTTCTTATCGAAAATGAAATCATAAAGTAAATGGTTTGAACCCGGGAGTATCGTTATATGTTTGTAAATGATGATCGTCCAGGTTAATAAAGTCCTGAGAAGGACTTTTTTTGTTGTTGTTGACTGACGTTTCGACAACCTTAGCGGTAGTCATCATTTGACTCTGAAGATGACTACTGCTAAGGTTGTCGAAACGTCAGTCAACAACAACAAAAACAGTCCTTCTCAGGACTTTATTAACCTGGACGATCTACATTTACAAACATAGAAAATGAAATCACTGCATGTCTTTAGACTCAGTGTATGTATGGAGAAAAAGTGCTTGCTTTTGGAGCATTGTGTAACTAAAATTTTATGCTGGCGGATGTCAAATGCAATATACTGTATCATATGAGGATTTTTCCATAAGCACTATAGCAAGGCGATTCACGGTAACGTTCTGAGCGCTTGGAACGTCAAGTGAAATGGGAGTTGTGTCTTGTGTAGTGAAACAAATGAAGTGAATAGTTTAAACTCGGGGATTATCGTTTCATGTTTGAGGATATAGATAGTCCAAGTTAGTGTAGTCTTGAAAAGGGTTGTTGGTGTTGACTGAAGTTTCCACATCCTTACTGGTACTCATGTATACTGCTGTATCCATGCACCACCTCCAGAAGATATATCAATATAGGAATGTTGTGTTTCAAACATTTCCTTTCTTTAAAGAAAGTAGACGACGATGAAAATTGTAAAGATTATGCAAGAATGTGGCTGGAGAAAGCGGCTTTAAAAGGCAGTACCTTGGCGAAGTTTGAACTATGGAAGATGGATCGCGAGACCGATCTTGAGCCCGCGGTGAAACTACATCAGCTACGAAATCTTCGTGGTTGTGTGCAACATAACAAAGATGCCCAACTTGAACTTGCCCTTCATTACGCCACAGGGAACGTTGGAAACATCGATAAAGTTACTGCTGTTAATTATGTGAAAGAGGTTTGTTGGTATCACAATTCACAGCGTTTGAATATTGACAATGATTTAAGATGAGATTTGAATCTGGGAAAATTGTTAGAAGGGTAGTGTTGTTGTTTTTTTGTGCATGGGAGGTAGTGGTTTGGGGTTTTTTGTCAGAGGGGTTGAAGTATTGCTTTTATGGCGGGGTTGAACTATTGCTTTATTTTGAAGGAAGATGTACTGAACTGTTGTTTTATTGACGGGGGGTGAAGTATAGTTTTATTTTGAAGAGAAAGTTCACTTAGCAATCGTTTGTATTCATCTTAAATATATTGGTTTATGTTAATTAATTTCTAGTTCATGGCATCCTCTCTGCCCTGTAGACGTCGTGGTATTTTTAAATATCAAAATGAGGTCACACGGCCGATGAGGTAATGAGCGTTTCTCTGAGCATGCGCTGTAGCTCAATGGGTTGTCATTTGACTGTAACAAATATTTGTATTGTTTATACAGGTATATTCTTGTTGACTGGCTAGTGGAAGTTTGTACTATGAAGGTAAGATTGTTGTTGTGTTTCATTTTCCCTTTGATTTATTTAGGGCCTTTATTTACGTGCAAATCTTTTTCGAAGTAAAGGTTTTCTAGGATCAACATTTCGCCAAAGTAATTCCTTCCGATAGCTTTGTAATGTAAACAAGATTCATTTTTACCTTGATGTGAAATTGTTTCTTATGAAATATTTGAAGTTTTGAAAAACTCATCAAACGCTTGTTTCATGATATTGTTATTTCTCGTCCACATTCATTTTCCCAAATACATTTTGCGCGCGAAAATTTCCCACCTACCCTCTCCCCTCAGAATTTTTTTTGTGAGATCTTCCATCATTGATATTCTGTATGTAGAATTTCACTAGTCATGTTCTGCATGCCGCTGTTTCCTACGTGGACTTGTATTTGTTACGGAGAAAAAGCAATCGTGGTGAACTACAATTGTTAGGAATTGGATGTCTGCTTATTGCTTCAAGGTACGTAACATTAGCGAGCTTTAGAAAGAGTACGACAACGAGTACGAAGTTTGACCGTGCAAGGGAATGGCACGAGGAAGTTCGTAATCGTTGTCGCGTCGTCAAATCAGGGAGCTTTAGCAAAGACTACGAGTACGATTTACGTCATTTTGGCGCGAAAACATTGTTGCGACAACAAAAACACGTAGCCGTCATCAATCTGAATACGATGTTTTGTAAAAAATTCGTAGTCGCGACTACGATGTCTTTTTAAGCAAAGAAAGTAGGTATATTTCTTCATTGTGTAAGAAATTAGTTTACAGTACTATTTTCGAGTATCCAGGCTTTAATTTAGAATCTTTTTTGAGCGCAGATGTACATTAAAAAGGAAAATATGACCTGCAAAACTTTCATGTATTTCGTACGCAAAGTGAAATGTAAACAAACAATAAAATAGTACAAATATATCGTAAAAAGCAACTTAAAATAGGGAAGATTTTTCAGTCTAAAGAGTCCTACATTCTCGCAAAATCAGTATTACCGATTCGTTGATATCATTATTGACAAATAGAGCCGTAGCTGCTTCGCAAACTTCGGTGTTTCACACAATAAAAAAGCTCGTTCTGTTGTTTACAATTAAAGCAAAATTTTGACGAAGTGATAACGACAACAAACTTCCTCGTGCCATTCTCTTACACGGTCAAACTTCGTTCTCGTTGTCGTAGTCGTACTTTTGCTAAAGCTCCCTATTGTTGTTTTGAGCTGTAAACAACAGAACGAGCTTTTTACTTTGAAAAACACTGTACCACTGGTTGAATATTTTCAACAATTTCAGATTCTACGAGAAAAATATTGTAACAATTCGAGAGTCATCGTGGCTGACAGACAACACATATTCATACGAACAAGTTGTAAGGTAAATCGTCCATCATCAAGAGAATTATCATTTCGTATTGAAATGAAAACTTATCGCCATTTCACCATAGCAACGGTTGTTTTTCATGGTACAAGTGACGAGTACTTAATTGCCTTATTTAATCCGAAAACATGATTTTGATGACATTTTTCAAGCTTGAAATCTTTCATAAAAACCTGGGCCGTTTGCAGGAAGTGTGGATAGTGTTATCCATTGGATAGAAAATTTTTTTAAACGGTTAAAAAACTTCTTAAAAAGGGAATTATAAGGTTTGGACTTAACAATAACTGAAGTAAAATGTTGCTTATTTCCACGGATAACGCTATCCAACTTGCCCCAGTGTTTGAGATTTTTCATCTTGTGCATCTATCTTAATTTGGTAGAAGAGTGTGGATTTTCTGTGCAGTGCTAGCAAAGTGCTGCTCTGGGTTGCTTTTACGTATTTTTAATTCATTTGTAAAGTACACTCTTACCTAGTTTTACTTTACAATTCTCCCGATGGATCCGAGATCACTTTGTAAGCCGGATTATCTATTTTAGATTAGATTTTGGTGTCTACTTAGTATATGTTACCGCGTCATATCAGACTTCTAATCTTCCGTCCGAAAGTTTTTTACTCCCAGCCATTCATAATGTTGCTATATACTTTTAATAATTTTCGGTATTTTCTTTCATCGTTAGAATGATAGGCGAAATAATGAGTTGTCTTAAAGGAGAAACTCAGGTATGTTTCACGTAAGATTTTACAATCTTGACTTTTTATCAATGAAGTTCTAATACACCTTTCCGACGGTAGACACACATGTAAAAAATACGACATCAAATTACAAAATTCGGACAATAAAATGGTTGGACATAGTATTGTTTATGTAGAATAGTGGCAATAAAATGGTTAGGAGATGCTTTTGAGTTTTGGGGCATTTGTGGATCTGATTCTAGTTATTCAGAACGATTGATAAAAGCAGAAGACATAGCAGTAAAAATTAAACATTTTACGTTAGAAAAAGCACAACGATCGAAGGAAAGCTTGAATACAGGCATGCTGTCGCGCTAACGACTTTTTTTGTTACTATCCAAAATGAATTAAAATTTTATGACATAAGGGTTCAATTTAGACCATACAAATGGCTTGGCTTATTAAATATTATTTTTGCAAAAACTAATATTATATAAATCCCTTTTATTTTAATTAAATAAATCCCTTTTTTTGGATGAAGCCCATGGGTGCTTTCGTTGATCATGAGAGAGTTACATTGTATAAGGAGGCTCTCGTTCATCACGAGAGAGTTATGACATTGTGAAAGGTAATAAGTAAAAAACGTATAAACATGTTTAGGCTCCATGCACGTGTATACGTTTCTACTTTGAAAACGTAACGTTTTCGTTACGGATACTGGCGTAACGTCCACACGTATCCGATGCCGCGACAAATTAAGACAAATTTTGAAAACAAAAATTTCCGTTTACTGTTCATGCTTGCGATACCCTAAGATAGTTGAGCACTAGAGCGTAGCATGTTAATTAAGGGAACGAGATAATCCTTGTTTGCCATAAAGCCCGTGGATGGTTTGCTCTTGATATATGAGAAACAGTAAATGAGAGAGTTAAATCAGAAAGATATAAACCAATAAAAGTTGTATGGAATATGTTTAAGTTGTCATAAATTATAATTGTGAGAAAAAAGCCCAGTGTAAGAAGAAGTTACTTGAAACATTGCTTGGTTTATTTTATTAACATTGGTTTATTTTTTAAACAAAAAGATAAAATTGAAAAGCAAAAAACTCCATTTTTTGTCCATTGTTCCCGATACCCTCTTAAGTGTAAGGCACTAGAACGCCGCATGTTAACGTTTCGGTAGGAGATTTCGGCCCCTCCACGGTATCCTACTTGGGAGATGCCAAAGCAAGCTTCCGCCCATCAGACCCTGAGATCACCTGCGATAGGTTTTGCTCAGGTAAGCAGGGAGAGTGCGGTCGCGACCGAAGTCTAGGCCCCTAAGCCACTACATACCTAATCGCACCCAGCTTCCACTGCTAGTTGACATCTACTATACCTAGTATTGGCTTTATATATATATATACAAAAAATTCAGAGGCTTACGAAAGTTGTGGTATTAATTAAGTCGTATGATTTCTTTAATAATTTGCAACTAAGCGTGGTAATTGCCGCGAAAGTAGTGCATCTAGTTAGTGGGTCTAGTTAGTCGTTGCCTTGACTATTAACAATTAGTCAAGTGGACTGCGCATGCTCAAGCGCATGCGCAGATGATTTCTCTATTAAATTGTTACTAAGCATGCTATTTACTTCGAAATCAGTGCTAGTAGATGTAGTTGGTCGTTGCCATGACCATGAACTTGAGCAGCAGGTCAAGCTGACTGCGCATGCTCAAGCAGACTGCGCATGCGCCAATAATTTCTCTGAAAATTTGTGACAGAGCGAGCTAATTATTCCATAATCGGTTCTAGTGCATGCAGTATGTCTTTGCCATGACCATGAACTTGGAGAGTTAGTGGAGTTGACTACGCATGCTGGGATTTATTCTCAATCAATTTGTGACGTAGTGAGCTCTGAAATTGTTCTTTGACTTAAGCTTGTTTTGGAAAATGCATATGAAACTCATCAACACTTTTACGGTACTCTTAGTATCTGTGACAACGTTAGAAATGTTTTTATTTTTCTTTCTAACTTTGTATCTGCATATTGCATGTCATGTTCAACTTTCCTTTGATTTGACGGAAAATTGTTTTTAATTACTATTACACCTTTTGCCTTTATAATTAGTCTTTCTGTATTTCTAAAATAAGATGTACAATTGCCTCAAGAGCTTTCTTCTTTCTATTTTGTTGCCATTATTCTACATATACAATTCTATGTCCGACCATTTGATTGTCCGAATTTTGTAATTTAATCTCGTATTTTTGACACGTGTGTTTACCGTCGAAAAGATGGATTCTGAGCAATATTTGCATCGACCAATCCAAGAACATCAGCATTTTCCATGATGTCATCTTGGAAGTTACCGGTGCTAGATAAACGTGCATTGCCCACTCTGGAAGACTGGCGATGACTTCGTCTTACCGGCTGAGTTTCATATGCATACATCTATACTTTATGTAACTTGCGTTGTAAAGCTTACTAGTTTTATTTGTGGTTAAGGCGCTCAGGGCTGTGTGTGTAGCATTTCGTAGTTCATGTTGGGATAATATTCATGCTCAATTAACATAATCAAGGCCATTAATTGCCAGCTTAAGGATGAGATGAAAGGGATTTTGGGCAGTTTAAAAGTTTCTCCAACGAGCAATGTGCAAACTTATGCCTCGCAACATCGGTGATTGAAAAATATTTAGCTTAAAATTTGAATTTTGAGAGTTGTGGTATTTAGATTTCCTCATTTGCGTAGGTGCTGACAATTCCAAACTACGTGAGACTTTGCTGCAAACTTATGAAGGTACCGCATGTCGTTTTTAGTGTACAATTGTCTTTCTCTTTTTTACAATAGTCTTTGTCTTTTATACAATAGTCTTTCTCTTTTTTACAATAGTCTTTCTCTTTTTTACAATAGTCTTTGTCTTTTTTACAATAGTCTTTCTCTTTTTTACAATAGTCTTTGTCTTTTTTACAATAGTCTTTCTCTTTTTTACAATAGTCTTTGTCTTTTTTACAATAGTCTTTCTACATTTTACAATAGTCTTTAAGTTTTTACAAGATTCTTTCTATTTTTTACAATAGTCTTTATGTTTTTACAGTATTCTTTCTATTTTTTACAATACTATTTGTCTTTTCAACAATACCCTTTCTATTTTAAAAAAATTCCTCGTTTGACTGATACTTTCCATTCACAACACTCTGTGACGTACAAAAGTTATTTTTCTTTTAACTATCCATTCCTGCATAACTAGCACTTCAATGTTCATATTTTTTTCAAAAAAGTTACTTTAATCTGTCGTATGCTGCAGGTGGAGCACAAAGTGGAGTATTTAGCAAATTACATCGCAGATTTGTCTTTATTGCGAGTCACTGCGAGCAGGTACAAGTAAGAAAACGCTTTATTCGTTCAACTTATTGCATGATGCAATGGTCGATATTGTCAAGAAAATTTTTTTTATCTATATTGTAGCTAAAGCCGTTCAGAAAAGCGGCATAATGTCACAGTATAAATAACATACAGTAGAGCCACTCCATTGAATTTTTTCGTGCCACGCATATCTTATTGCGCATGTGATTACCATATTGGCAGCCAGTAAATTGCATTGTGTGACCAACAGGATTGACGATATGGCAAACAGCAGCCAGTAAACTAATTAGATATACAGCAGCCAGTTGCACAGTGAAGTGGCCCTTCTGTATATTCCTACACTGTGATATGTTGTAAAAATTCCGTTCTACTGCAAGATTTTTCATGTCAATAACGAATGGTCCAGTACATGCACAACGTGCTGTAGAGCTCCGTAGAAATGTTTTAAAAATGTTTTTAAAGTAAATAGATGCCTGAGTCAGTGCATCGTTTAAAGCTTGTGGAAGTTGATTGTCCAGGTTAATAAAATCCTGAGAAAAACTGTTCGGTGATGGTTGAAATTGACTGACTTAACGATCTCTCTTAGCGGTAGTCATGTGATCATTCATTGCAATCATTGTCAACTGTCCTTCGATGTTCTCTTATCTAGACGATCAACTTCAACATAATTTTTTTTTTCACTCTGCATAGGAACCAGAGCCCCTGCATTGTAACATCACTTGCTTGATGTTAGTTGTGAAAGCGTGTTGCATGCTTGCAAATGTTGATTGTTTAGGTCAGTGCCGTCTTGAGAAGGACGGTTGGTGTTAGTGTTAACATCCTCAGCGAGTCAAAGCTCTTGAAGTGTTGCTTCTGAAGATGACTATCGCTAAGGATGTCGAAATGTCAGTCAACACCAACATTCCTTCTTAGGACTCCACTAGCCTTGACGATAAACATTTACAAACATGTAAAGACCATTTAAACCATGTACTTTATTACTGCAATAACGTGCTGTTTTTGTGTAGATATTCGTGTGCACATGTTGGTTTTTGTTGTACGTTTTTAGCTCAATTGATATACTATCCTGGTAAGAGTCATGCTTATAGATATTATTTGTTGTTTACGTTTCATTTTATACATTGCACTGTGTTTTTATGTCTTGAATAACAATCTTTTTTTGTATCGTAGAGACATTTTGGTCCCCAACTTGGGAAACTTATGTTCCTTTCGAGAAAAGTACTGTTTTGGGATGTATGAGTTTCCTTATAGACTCTTGGTAGGTTTTTAACTTTGGAAGCATAGAGAGAGTAGAATAAGCTGCAATCCTTTGACTTGCATGGCAGCCACTGTCATTTAGCATTCGTGTATGTTTGTACTCTTGAAAAAACTTCATTCTCACAGCATGCGAATTGTAGCTATTGCAAATTCCAAGCATGAAGCACCTTTCTTTTACGTCTACATACGCCTTCAATTACTGCGGAATCATGCAGTTCTTTGATATACACGTTATGGTATTTTGAGGAGGTTGCCCTAAAATATTTTTTAAACAGGGAATTGTGAAAATGGCCAGTGTTTTTAATGCAATTATTTGTTGAGAGGTAGTAGTTTTTATGGTTATTGATAACAATCATAGTTATTACAGACGACTACGTAACCACTCTATCAAAAAAGAGGGATTAGATTTTAATGTCTATACTCTGAGTTTCCATATTAAATTTTTAACACTCTTTGCCTTCATTTGTCATCTTATTATGTACCATTTCAGCTTAACACAAGATTGCCCTACGGACAAACAAAATGGTCGACTGAAAGCCGTCAAAGAAAGGTTGGATAAATTGATCTTTTCGACATGATATAAAGATCGTTGTGATGCCATTTGCTACTTTATCACTAAATATTTACAAAAATGTAAAGGGATGTTCACATGAGCCCGCGGTAACCGAGATTCAGCGAGGCGTGAAATGATTTTGAGTAATTGAAAGGAGCATAAACTTCAAGCGCAAAACTTACAACCTTTTCTTAAGCGTCATAAGTCATTTTAAGTGTAATTTTCGAATCAGGCTAAATTATTTGTATTCATTGTAAAGGTTTTGTAAATTTACAAAGTCAGAGCATAGAGAAATTGCCCAAATAAGTTTTTTGTTGTAAAGCATTTAATCTTTGCCAAAATGATTTAGCGCTTCGCTGAATCCCAGCTAGCGGGCTCATGTAAACAGCCCCTAGGACTCTTTGAAGATCATTGATCATTGTTTCCATCTTCTTATTTTACCTTATAGATATGAATCGGAGAAGTTTTCCGAAGTTAGCAAATTGAAGGTGCTTGATTTTAAATGCAATTTTTCACCGTGTTTTTTACAGGGACCGCGGAAGATTGATAATCTTGATGCGCATATTCATTTAATCACAAATAATTTCAATTAAGAAATGAAAGATGTTTACCGTGTTTCGAGTTGGACCTTTGAGAACTCGAGAAGCAGATCAGTGCAAAGCAGAGACTCTTTCTCCCGAAGGTTTTTTTACTTTGCATAAATCTTTGCAAGCACGGTAAACATATTTTGTAAAGTACAACATGTATAAATGAATATTAACCTCTCAATTATCAATCTTTCGCTGCTCCTGGCTACGAATCATTGGAGGGAAGGCTGAAAGATCGTAGTGTTTTCGAAAATTTCATTTGTTTGGATGCATTAGACATTTTTGAATGTTATCTGTGATATTTTACAGTTACCGCCGAGCGAGGACCTAAAAGATTTAATTATGCGCGTTCGCTTTTTCGACGAGACTGCCGACCACATATCGGATGAGACTGCGTTGAATTTGACCAGCTGCAGTATAGCGTCAAGTGGCTACGATGGTGATGAGGAGGATATGGGTGAACTTATGGTCAGCGATGATGATCAAGTGATGGTATGGAACGATACAGAGTCAGATGAAGACGAGGATGTGTTTTCTAAAAACAAGGCTCTTAAAACTTGTAGCACTCCAGACCAATTAGGTGTAGATGATATAGAGCGTTCTACACCAAGCTTCTTAACACCCAGTTGGTTTCAAGTTGTCGTGAACCAATCAAATTTGTCAAATAATGAAACTTTACTTGTGAACCAATCAAATGTGTCAAATAATGAAACTTTATCTGTTGGACACAATAATGTTGCATCTAGTGGCGACCACGTGCCTTTTAACTCAACTTGCTCACCTTCAAATGTTCATCGGCGACCTTTGATTGATGTTAATCATAGACGACATTCATCGGGAAGTGTGGAAAGCAATGGGAAAACAAATGCACATTTCAGGCCAATTTATGCATCAAGTAGAAGAGCTGCATCCGAAAATATGGCAGTCAATTATCCTTAAATTCTATAATTATAAATTTGTACATATACTTGTATGCTGTAAACTTAGTTATGTATGTTTTTTAATTTAACAAAAAATATTCAAATTTGTAAGATAAGCCAGAAGTCATCTATTTTACCTAGATGTTCTCGCTCTTTCCAAAAAGATTGTTATACACTTGTAAAAAGACAAATTTAGGTGTTTCAATAAATTCAATAAAATTTATCTAAAAATCATTTTGGTAGAGTATTTTTCATTGCCCATAAGAAAATACCACATTTTTATAGAATCATTGGCAGCTAAATTGATAATAGTGGGTGGAGGCACAGAATAAACATCTAACAGAAGGACCACTCGGCTAAAAGGGCTAAAATCGTGGCATATTTTTTCACTACGCATGCGTGATTTCCCAGCAAGATAATTTCACAAAATCAATATGGAGTTGTATTATAGGAGAATGTTGTTTTACTTATAATTCACGTTTAAAGCAAAAGTTTGCCGAAATTTTTACAAATAATTATCATCTTGTGAAGAAGATGAGGTTCCAAGCTTTTTTAGTGCTAAGATACGATCTAGCGGAAGGTTCCGACACGAGTAGACCTTTCGTAAAGATGTATCTATTCTGTGGTGGGTTTAATATTTATAGATGCATGTAATCAATAAATAGCAATTGATTTCAAAAGGACTTAACTTGGAAAAGTGTGCATTATGAATATTCTCTTCCCTTAATTACCAAGCTAGCAATGACACAGACAATATAATGAACAATTCGTTTATCGGTTTATTCATTTATTTATTAAATGAACCCAGCACACAGATCACTTTAAATGTCGTCATTTGAATGTATATTATGAAGGAACAGTAAATTCAACTATTTCCAATGATTACTTTAATTTAAACACTTTCAACCCTTAAAAGTGAAAGACTTATGGCGAGCTTTGACCGTACACTTCATACAAATGTGTATGTTTTTTAGAGAAATACTAATGTTAAATAAAGTCGATTGCAATAGTTGTGGCAGAGGTTACAAATCAGTAAGTGGGTGGTCTATATTCCCCAGATTGATCACCAGATTGTTCAAATGGTTTCCCTTGATAATTATCGTCATCGTTGGGTTGATCTGGGAATGAAGAGTATGGTGAATTTTCATATGGTTGTCGACTGTGTCCTCCAAACTCAAAGTTGTTGCCACCATCGTGAACTCTTCTGAATGCCAAAAATGTTTGAAAACCCTGAAATTATAGTGTTACATCTGTATTTATTGTTATCACTATGAAAATAAACTTTGCTAAAGTTGTTGATTCAAGAAAACGCGAAGATACTGTAAATGATACACACGTTCCATCCCTAAGCTCCAACAAGTATTGCATGTCACCATCAATAGAAAGTAATACTTGTTGATACGTATAGAATGAAAATATTTACCATTTACGGATGGTCTATTTCTTGGTGTTTCATTAAAGTATTCGTTGCCAGTCATAAATTGGTTAAAAATAGAATAATATAATTATACACTATTAATATTAGGTCATGCTTACCCAAGATAAAATTGAGAAAAAGCTAAAAGCAATCGCTGCCTGAGCATTATTTTTCACATGTGATGGGAACTCGCCCTTGTCATTTTGCTTTCTCCACTTGTCAGTAAGATAACAAAAGCCTACAAACCACAGGAACGCCCAGAGACCAGAAAAGAGCAAGTCTCCCAAGTAAATGTACTTCTTTACTTCCATGTTTGTAATAGCATCCATGAAATAATCAAGTGCAAGGAATATTAGACAGGCAATGAATGCAATAACACCAATTGCTATTCCATAATTACAAGCACTACTGTCGCCGTCGTACACACATTCCTTATCACTATACCAAAACAATTTTGCCTTTCCTTTGTCAGAAATGCAGCCAAACACAATAATAGCAAAGAGCTAGAAAATTATTAAATATTTGTGAGATAAATTGACAAAATCATATGGCACTTGAATGCTTTTCCAATGTCCAATAGTCCAAGACCATGGCCATACCAGCTACTTTTAACAGACTGAAAAGACCAGACACCAAACATCATGTCGTCCATAATGGAGACAGGGAGAGACTACATCGTCTTAGCCTTGTCTGCCAATAGTCAGGGGGGTTGCTATTGCCCCCTACCTGCCCTGGTATGCCCATGTCTGATGTCTATGACTAGGGGTAGGGGAATAGTTAAATCATAATGACTAAAAAGTAAACGCACTTAACAGTCAAGCACATGTCTTTGGTTGTTAATTGTTGGTCAGACTCTGAGAGTCATCCGCGACACCATGGAAGGTGTATCATTTATCTAGCACTTAAATCCTAACAATAACACTTCCCTTCCCAGCTGCAAACAGAAAATAAATTTGAAGTAAAAAATTATTGTTCCTCGTTAATGAAAAGCCGATGTACTAAAACGAAAGTGGAAAACTATTCGACCAGAGATGCTTAAGCATATTTGCATTATTCGGAAATATTTTCTAATTAACGAAGAAATTTGGGCCACAAACTTTGCTTTCTGGTAACATCAGAACAACTGTTGCATCTTGTTAACCACTGTTCAACTTCTATACATCGTTTTCTGAATCCAGGCATCAAAAGAAGAGCGCGAACATCAAAGTCCAAAAATAATATTTGAACAAACATGGCTTTTGCCTTTTGGTCTTGGGCGAACATATTTCTACGTCAACATAAAAAATCTCAACATACTTACTATAGAAACAAGACGACATATAACATGTGGCTGCTTTAATACTTGGATAGGATCTGCCATAACGAAAAAAGTTGAAGATATAAACGGCTAGCTGAGTGCCTGCTTTCGTAGTACAGTTGACACGATGCTCAAAATAATTTGCGATTCAAATTTTTAACCTTGCCCGAAGAAAAATTTGAATTAAGTCATGCGTTACTGGCGCAACAGCGAATAAAACTTTCCTAGCTACGGAACGTAATTCTTTTTTGATGTGCAAAGTTATCGAGAAACACGCTTCTTTCTTTCTGTATAAGCCAGATTCTTCCAAAGTGCACGCTGCTAAATGACATAAGCATGTGATTATCTTTTTAATGTTTAACTGACATTTTATGTGATATGTCCATAGATTTGACGTATTTTAGTCATGTGCTTTTTGGAAAAGCTCTTGAAAATTGAGTAGGGACTAGTGGGTGATTCTTGGTAATTTGACAAAGAAGCATTCCGAAGATTGAACTAAATACTAGTATCGCTTGTGTTGGTTTTCCTCCAAAACTCAGTTGTCTTGCCTTCTGAAGGTGACTTTTACTTTTCGTATGATATGATTTTTGAATTTCGAAAGTTGATTGCAACGACTGAAGTTTATATAATTACGAAAAGTGTTGTTGCAGAGCACTATATTGTCCATTGACCAAGATCAAGCATGAATAATTGGGCTTTAAAAGAACTTTCAGTGGGTAAGTTTGGGCAAGAAATTATTTCTCAAGCAAGTGAACTTTCTACCAACATATCCACTGATGAGATTTGCAGTCTGATTCAGGAAGATCAAAGTAAACATCGACTCATTTACGTTGTTGGCAATCCTGGATCAGGTAGAACAACATATTGCCAGGCAATTATAAAAAGCTTGATAGAAGGTTGCTATATCAAGGAATCTGAAGCAGTTTTCATAAAAATTGACAAGCATGACAATGTCGATTGTGTTATAAACTGTGCAATACAATTGGCAAGATCGAAAAAGAATTTCAATGATGTCATCATCCGTCTTGCTTCTCAAAGATTTTCTCTTGAGGAAAAAAGGCATGCAATAATTCTAGTTTTTAGCAGTTTTAAATTGGTTTGTTTTGATGATCTTTTCAATGCTGAAAACCCAGAGATGTTTGACTTCTTACAGTCTGTAATAAAAGAACTGGAAACTACTGTTCTTTCTGTGATTTCCAGAAGTCAAAGGACTCCAGAATCAGGTACCAAAGTAATGGTTAATGGTATTAATGTTGACAAGATTACTTATCAAAAACAGTGGCAAGATATCATGTTTCAAAGTTACTTTGTGAAAGAGAAAATATTAAATCCAAAAGCTTCTAAAATGTTGGTTAAGGCATCAAAAATCCTGAACATCAAGGAAAATGAATGTATGATGGGCATCAGAAGTAAAACTTCTGTTGCAGATACATTACATGTACTCTGGGAATATTTAAGTATTTCTGAGAAATTGATTATGATACAACTGAAAGATCTTCGAAGGTCTCTACCGCTGAAAGACACTTCCTTTCTTACTAGACTCAACGAACTTGGTTTAGTGGAACTTTCTAGATCTGAAATTGATGGAAAATATTTTGAAGAAGTTGCTTTGTTAAGTCCTTCTATTAATGAATTTGTCAACACAAGAAACATGGAAGACACAAACATGTTAAAGATTGATCAAAAATTTGACGTCTTCACGTGCTGGATGAAGCTACTATCTGATGAGTTGGTGAGTCTCTTGGAAGATGCGAAAAGCAATTCATGGCCCTTTGTTCCAGAAAAGTGGTAAGTTGTTGAAAGAATTGCAAGAAAATCAGCTGTGTTTGTTGTCAAAGGCAAATTTCTCTCTTATTTGACCTAATAAAGTAAATGGTTTGAACCCGAGAGTATCGTTACATGTTTGTAAATGTAGATCGTCCAGGTTGGTATAGTCCTGAGAAGGACTGTTTTTGTTGTTGTGGACTGACGTTTCAACAACCTTAACGGTAGTCATCTTCAGAGTCAAAATGGCTCTGACTCTGAAGATACCTTTTGACTGTGAAAATGACTACTGCTAAGGTTGTCGAGACATCAGTCAACAACAACAAAAATGGTCCTTTTTAGGACTATATTAACTTGGACGATCTACATTTATTTGACCTAATTATTCGTCTTTTTGTGTGACATGTTTATACATTTTGATTGTCTAGGTTAATGCAATCCTGCAAAGGATTGTAAAGAAACAATTTTTAGATAGGGTTTTGTGAACTGTTCGGAAAAATCACCAATATCATATAAGGTCATTAGTAAACATGAATTTCTGTTTAATTCAGGCAATATGTGGACAAATTTAATGCAAGCAAAGAGAAAAGTTTGAATGTAAAAGATTTGATTACCAAGAAATCAGACAATTTTCCACATTTGACTAATTTTGATATTTTACAGGTAAGATTTTAAATGCTCTTGGTTTTGACTTAGAAGGGGTGGTGATGGGAACTGTTTGGTCACTTGTGTGTCTAATGCTCCTGGTCTTGACCTGGAAGGGGTAGTGATGGGGCCTTTTGGGTGAGTTGTGTGTCTAATGATCCTTGTCTTGACCTGGAAGGGGTAGTGATGGGGCCTTTTGCGTCACTTGTGAGTCCAATGCTCCAGGCTTGGGTGTAGCAGTGTGCAAGCAGTAACAAAGCCAGCTCATTTCTACATATGCCATACAATTTTATTACCTTCATTCATGGGAGACAATAAATTAAATTACTTTTCTAAAGAATTTAACAATAATCAATTGATTGATTTTGTTTGGGTCAAATATTATTAAATTACTTTTCTAAAGAATTTAACAATAATCAATTGATTGATTTTGATTTTAATTATTACATGGCAAGAGTCACTTCCGGATAAATGGCGCGCTTTGATTGGCTCAGAAACATTTTTGCCGGTCCATTATTTTCTCGTGATCGACACGGTCCAAAACGCGTAATTTTACAAAACGCGTAATTTTCAAATGTAAACAAACTTCATAAAGCGAACAATAAAACGCAAAAAAACCGAAACAAAAAACCATTTGCGAATGTGATTCGAAGGAAAAACACTTGGAAAACAGTTAAACTGAAACCTAAACTTACAAATTTGAAACGGGTTTATTTTTTATGAACGAAAACTAGAAAAGCGAAAGCCAATCCGTAAAAAACAGCAAGGACGAGAAAGAAAGCAAGCTTCGTTTCAGGTCAAATAATGCCATATAATAATCCTTTTAATAACCTCGCTTTCTCGGTCTTTACTGAGAAATATCGGACCTCTGTCTTTTTGTACAAACTTTGCCCTACGGGCTCGGTCTGTATAAAAGACCTCGGTCCGATATTTTTCCGTCAAGACCTCGCGCTCGGTTATTAACGGCTTAATACTGGTAATTCAAATTTTCCTTACCAAATGTGAAAATGAGAAGCGATCAAGTAGATTTATGTTTATTTATTTACTGCATGGGAGGTCATCTGAAAAACTAAAATCAGACCAAACTAAACAGTGAATGACATTTTTTTGCCAATTGCTGCAGCTTTATTGAATTTATCAGTTTGTAGCAACAATCAAAAGTTTGCTTGCTCATTTTGATTTGAAAACTTGAAATGCATTTAAAGTATATGTTTTTAGAATTAAGAGGTGGCTTATGAAATATTCATGAAATAAAACGAGACCAACAAATGCTTTGCATGAGAATTGAGTTATGAGATCACAGACCTTAATCAAATAGACACTCCAACCCAATCCCCTTCTCACTGCTGCACATCCAATCAGATCGCTGGAAAATCTAGGGTCACTCATGTGTTTCTCCATTCAGCATTATTCTAGCCAGTTGATTAAGTTTTGTGTTTCTCCCTTGTTTCCAACCACGCAGAGAACATGACGTCATTAATTGCTGAGTAGTGAATGGAGAATATTTCAAGCATTTCGATCATTTCAGTGTTTGGGAAAAAGTTAAAATCAGGTTAAAATGCCTAATCAACTGGCTGGAATAATGGCGGCCGATATCGCGCGTCAAGGCATGCGCGAGGACAAAAACATCAAAGGTTCAGACATGTGTTACCTTTCTGTATATTCCTTATTTTGTCGTACTGGTAGTCAATAAATTTTATGAAATAAAAACAATGATTGAGTACTCGCATTTTGCATTAGCCTGTGCAAACCAAACTGAGCTCTACCATATTTTAAATCAATCAATCAAAGAGAATTTGCAAATCGATCATGAATGCATGTTAGAGAAAAATTTAAAACGTTTGTTTTGAATTTGTGTGTTTGGCATTACTGTTATTTTATAAAAAAAGTAAAAGATGTTTTTCGTGTTCGCACTGGCTTATGCAAACCTCAGAGATGTTTGTGAGAACTCTCGAGCATGTGCAACCCTCGACCTTCGGTCTTGGGCTTGCAATGATCTACTCTCGAGTTCTCCCAAAGGTCTCCTCGGTTTGCATAAGCCTGTGCAAACTTGGTTTCATAAACATCTTTTTTTGTAAATATCGAGACACAAAAATACGCTTAATAGACTGACCAACACCAACTGTACACTGATAAACCAAGTCGCAGCTTCTGCATTCATTCTTAAATAAATGCACATGGGTTCTTGGTTGAATAGATTGTAAAAAATAAACTGTGCTCGCATTCTTCCATATCAATTCTAAATAATCTGCGCGTCAATAAACATTTCAATGTTCAAAAGAAAATACGGATGATGTCATGTTTATGTTATAAGGAAATTCTCCACCATTCTGTACAAAGAAAAGAGTACGAAAATATGGCAGCCATTCTGTTTCTTATCGACCGATACATCTATTGGCAGGGAGGTTCTCAAACTCTTCTTGATATGGTTGATTTTATTATGAAAGAAAAACCTGAAATACCTATTGCCCCACAGCTTCGTATCAGAAAGGCACGTGTTTTAAGAACTTCTGGAGACTTACAAGGTCGGTGTAGTAATTTGTCAGTGTCTGGCATGTATGGTGAAAACTATTTCTTTACGCTTTACAAATTCAGCAACTTTAGATTTTTCTTGTTTTTTTGTTGCTCATTCATCACTACCTACACTGACACACGTTATCTTATTTCTTAAATATTTTAGATAGTATAAAGACTGTTTTTGTTCTCTGTTCATTCATCACTACCTACACTGACACACGTTATCTTATTTCTTATATATTTAGTTAATGTAAAGACTGTTCTCGTACTCTGTTGTTCATTCATCACTACATACACTGACACACGTTATCTTATTTCTTATATATTTTAGATAGTGTAAAGACTGTTCTCGTTCTCTGTTGTTCATTCATCACTACCTACACTGACATACGTTATCTTATTTCTTATATATTTTAGATAGTGTAAAGACTGTTCTTTTTCTCTGTTCATTCATCACTACCTACACTGAGAAACGTTATTTTATTTCTTACATATTTTAGTTAGTGTAAAGACTGTTCTTGTTCTCTGTTCATTCATCACTACCTACGCTGACAAACGTTATCTTATTTCTTATATATTTTAGTTAGTGTAAAGACTGTTCTCGTTCTCTGTTGTTCATTCATCACTACCTACACTGACAAACGTTATTTTATTTCTTACATATTTTAGTTAGTGTAAAGACTGTTCTTGTTCTCTGTTCATTCATCACTACCTACGCTGACAAACGTTATCTTATTTCTTATATATTTTAGTTAGTGTAAAGACTGTTCTTGTTCTCTGTTGTTCATTCATCACTACCTACACTGACACACGTTATCTTATTTCTTATATTATATAATAAGTTATATATGTATTAGATAGTGTAGAGACTGTTCTTGTTCACTATTTTTCATTCATAAATATGTTTACACGAGTGATTTGTTGAGAACTTCCTGCTTTGCCTTACATTACCATGTACTATAATACAATCACAGGCGCTGGAAGAATCCTTGACGCATTGTTGAACGAGAAACAAAATGTTGGAATGTGGAAATACAAAGAAAAACACGATCATGACCTCATACGGGGTGTTTGCGTTCAAATCAAAGGTGAGATCCAGTCCACTCTCGGTCAGTGGTACAACTCGGCAGTGCTCCTTCTCGATTCTGTTTACGTGCTTAAAAACCTTCCTAAAGTCGACAAGAAAGGTCTTTCTTGTAGTTTGGGTTTGTTGGTCAACACATTTCAACAGATCCCCATTGATGATTTCAATCTAATCTCACAGAAATATGATTTGAAAGAAAAACATCCCTATATGCAGGCTTATAAGTTTGCCATCGAGGCTGCAGATCTGGCGAAATATACACCATTATTCTTTGCTCGACACAAGGTATACACATAGTAAGTTAGTGAGTTGTATTTTAAAAGTTTTTTGAATGTTATGGTTTAATTTATGAGGAAAGCTCATGTAAACAATAGAAAAATTTTGAAAGTATATTATCCCGTTTTCAGTCCATGCTTCCTTTTACACCGAGATAATTGAGCACTAGAGCATCGCATGTTGAAATTTCGGTGGGAAATTCGGTTTATGCTGCGCTATGTCATTAGCAAGCTTGAGTTCATCGGTACACTTAGGTGGTGCGCTGGGAGAGTGCCGACGTCTGGACCTCCAAGCCACTGCAACTGTGACACTCAGCCTCCGGTGCTATTTGCATATACTATGTACAGTAGAACCTGTATTAAGCGGTCAACCTTAGGGATTTCTCGTGTGACCGTTTAATACGGGTTGACCGCTTAATATAGGTTTTCAGGAAAATCGCCAGACGGGCTACGTGTAATCAAATAACAACACGATGCAAAGCAATTTTTTTCTTAGTTTCATCTGGAAATTTAAAATAGTATACATAATAATGTCACGGCTCAAACTGCTGAAAAATAATCAATGGCAAGCGTGTCAACAGAGAAAGTGGTTATAACTTATAAATTCCGTGCGTATATATATCCCTTTCTTGGAGATATGTTTTCATGTCAATGGCTGAAGGGACATAAGAAAAGTTTAAATTACTGTTGTAATTCGTCCACAAAAACAGAAAATACTGTTGGCTCTTTTGAGTCATTACGGAAGATAAATACATAAATACATACATGTCCTTATATTGAACAATATGAAGACATGTATACAATATAAGTGACATGTTCCAGAAAAAATGTTGAATTATATATTCTATTATGGGGTGTATTTACTTAACCTGGTCGGTATATACAGTCTCAAAACAATGAAAAATTAAGTTTGGGACATTGGAAAAGGTGACCGCGTCCGCTTAATAGAGGTGACCGTTTAATAAAGGTCACTTTAATGGTATTTATACTATGAAATTTTCGGGATTTTGCCATATGACCGCTTAACACAGGGTGACCGCTTAATACGGTGTCCCTTAATACAGGTTCTACTGTATTGTAAGGGAGCTATTTATTCCAAAAACAGTTCAAGTAGATGATTTAGATCCAATCTACGTTATCAACTGCACAACGCTCTAAAGTTCTAAACCTTTTCACTTTTTGTAGCGTCGGGCAGGAGAAATGCTATTTGAGTACTGGAAATCAAAAACAGAAGAGAATAAGTGTCATTATCTTGAAAGCGCTCTGGTCGAACTGAAGGAAAGCTTGGCCGCTCACAAAAACTTGGATTCTCTAAAAAGCAGAGAACAGTATTATGAATTTATCAATGCTTTGTACAAAGCAAGTTGTGTATTACAATACAGCCAAACGAATCAAAGGATTATGTCATATTTGTTAAAGTCCTGTTCCATGACCTTGTTCCTTCATTATTGTCTTAATCCAACCACTATCACTCACAATGAATACAGTAAAAAGAAGATCAACGCGGCATTAACGATTCTTGAACTTCCTTCCTATGTTGAAATGGATCGTTTTACATACGGCACAACGGAACCGCTTTACTTGAGACGAAAAGAACTACGACTTCATGATAGCTGTGGTATTTATTTTATCGCTGTTTTTTTGTGTTGTTATAAACAAATCCTTTACTTAAGCCCTTAATAACCGAGCTCGAGGTCTTTACGGAGAAATATCGGACCGAAGTTTTTTTGTACAGGCCGATATTTCTCAGTAAAGACCGAGAAAGCGAGGTTATTAAAAGGATGATTATATGGCGTTATTTGACCTGAAATGAAGCTTGCTTTCTTTCTCGTCTTTGTTATTCTGTACGGGTTGCCTTTCATTTTTCTAGTTTTCGTCAGTAAAAAATAAATCGTTTCAAATTTTATCGTCTGGATAGTTAAACTGCTTTCCAAGTGTTTTTCCTTCGACTCACATTCGTAAATGGTTTTTGTTTCGTTTTTTTTTTGCGTTTTGCTGTTTGCTTTACGAAGTTTGTTTACATTTGACTGTAAAATTACGCGTTTTTGAACCGTGGTCGATTACGGGAAAATAATGGACCGGTAAAAATGTTTATGAGCCTTTTGGCCGGAAGTGACGCTTGCCATATAATAATATAGGTTAATTTAAGTTATAATATATAAAGTGAAAATGCATGGTTTGAACCCAGGAGTATCGTTGCATGTTTAGTGCAGTCCAGAAAAGAACTGTTGGTGTTAATGTTGACTGCTTATAATATGGCCAACCTGACATATTCTCTTCACGAGGATAACCACAACTTAGAATGTCCAAACGTCAGTCAACAACAACACCGACAGTGCTCAGGACTTCGCTATCCTGGACAATCTACGTGCTTCTACAAACATGTGAGACAGTAACGTAAAATCGTGTTTTACTTTCACATGATCTTAAAACGTACGGAGTTATCCGACATTTATTTAAAGCAAATATTTAGTAGAAACATGTTGACATTGAAGAGGTTTGTCGTTCGTCTCACATGTTTGATTTAAGAATTAAAAAATGTTTATAGTTTGCACATGCTTATGCATACCAAGGAGGCCTTTGGTCAAGGGTTGCATCTGCTCGAGAGTTCTCACAAACGTCTCCGAAGTTTGCATAAGCCAGTGCAAACACGAAAAACATCTTTTATTTCTTTTATAAAATAGTAATGTGAAACAGACAAATTTAAAACACAAGTTTTAATTTTTCCTTCTACATGTATTTGTGATTGATATGAAATTCTTTTGATTGATTGATTTTGATTGGTTGAGCTCAGATTGGTAGCTACAGGCTAAATGCAGACACGGCTATAGACCAATCTGTGGAACCGTTCTATTGTGTTATTTTGTAAAACATAATACTTAATTTGGTAATAATTATAATACTTAATTTGGTAATAATTATAATACTTAATTTGGTAATAATTATAATACTTAATTTGGTAATAATTATAATACTTAATTTGGTAATAATTATAATACTTAATTTGGTAATAATTATAATACTTAATTTGGTAATAATTATAATACTCTATGTGAAATTTAGTTTGAAATCGATGATGTTTCAAGACATGAGAGTTTCAGCACCAGAAACCAAAAAAATTAATTGAATGTTTCCTTTTAGAAAAAGCTCCAATGGTTGATCGAATTTCGGAGACAGCAGAAACAATCAATACTCAATCTTCTGCTAAAATGGTTGATAGAATTTCCGAGACTACAGAAACTTTAACCATCGATACTCAATCTCCTGCTGTCACGCCAACTTTTTACCGAAGTGACTCCGATGACGAAGGGGATAACGATGTACATGGTGAGTGTCTTCAGTACATTGCTTGGTAAAACTTAATTGTGTACCAAAACAGATGACCTCATCTTTTGACCGCTTCTGCTTCTTTGCAATTCCCTGTTATTGATTACTGCCCTTATTCCAGCGCGCGTGCTCAAACTGAAAATTGTTAACTCTGAAGTACGCCATGTTTTTGCTTCGCCTTTCTTCTTTCCTGATATCACGAATGGCGTATGTATGAAGTTGGAAAATATTTTGATATATTTTATTTCCACATGCGTACGTGGTTCCAAGCCATCAACTTGTATCACCTTTGCAATTTGTATCTTGCTAAAGGCTGATTTCCATTCAATGCAAATTGTCGCGCGATCGACTTTTTCCGAGCACTTTTTTTCCATTGTAAGCTCTCGACCGGAACAGTTTTACACTGCTAGACACAATTCAAAAGAACTTGATCGCGATCACGTGATCACGTGACAATTTGCACTGAATGGAAATCAGCCTTGAGACACTTCACATTAAAGAAATTGAATCGTAATTAAATTGATTTAATTGTTTCTTTCCCACCGTTGCCATGTGGCAACCAGCAATCACGAAACGAGTTTAAACTCATCAGACAAAAAACATGTAATAAAGTGAATGGTTTGAACCCGGGAGTATCTTTAAATGTTTGTTGATGTAGATCGTACAAGTTACTAACCTGGACGATCTACATCCACAAACATGTAAAATACATGCATCTGAGAGACGGGGTCGACCTTAAAATCCCCTACGGCTTGTCAAGGTATATGTTTGTGCGATGCCTTTTCGGTAGAACTGACAATATCTTGTTTTCCCTTTAGAATGTGAAATAAGGTCGTATGACGCAATTCGAGCTCGCTGGCGAACTCACAGGACTCTTGTGTACATCGGGGAACCTCTGAGTCTCTCCAAAGAGAAGGAAGGAGCTTTAAGGGATCCCTACATGGTAGAATACCTTAGTCAGGATGAGCCTATGGGAAAGTATCTTGGAAAACAATACAAGAAGTCACGTGCTGTTGAGCAATACCTGGAGGATGTCACGTGTCAGATGACTGCCCGTTACTACGTAGGAATGTTTAATGAAGAATTGTACAAGAAAGGTTAATGAATGATTTCAAGCACGGTATTTGAAACAAACACAAAAATATCACGCGGAATGAGTTTAATATACATAGTTACTGGAAGTCAGACAACCGTCTTTATTCAATAAAATTTCACTACTTCTAATATACTTGAAATATGATGATAAGTAGATAGCTTTCTCGATGAAAAAACTGTCTTTCAACTTGCTCATGGATTCTACCATCCTTTTTACAAATTGCTATCCATTTTCAGGAATTGAAGTCAGTCCAATCCAATTCTTACCAGTTGTAATGCTTCAACTCTTCAAACGTGATGGCCAACCGACTTCTATGATTTACAATGTTGAACCATACATGCAAGGAAACTTTACCAGATTAACCAACAACTGGGACTTTGTCAATACAAATGGTGTTGGTTGTAAATTGGTGCTGGCATTCAGGTTTGTTGAAGATAAATCTAACGATTTTTCCCACAAGTTTCATTTTTGACTAAACCTATATTTTGACTTAACCTATTTATTGAACAAACCTATTTATTGAACAAACCTACTTTTTGACTAAACTATTTTTTGACCAAATCTATTTTTGAATTAAACTTGGTGTATTTATCCATCAGATGTCTTCCATTGCTCCTGTTTTTCTACCAAAGTATTTTGTAGAACACTGAGAATTGTGGTGCCAGTATTTTTTGATAGCCTACTATTTCCTACGTGTTTCTTGTATGTTTGTAGATGTAGATCGTCCAGGTTGGTATAGTCCTGAGGACTATTTTTGTTGTTGTTGACTGACGTTTCGACAACCTTAGCGGTAGTCATCTTCAGAGTCAACCCGCTAAGGTTGTCGAAACGTCAGTCAACAACAACAAAAACAGTCCTTCTCAGGACTATATCAACCTGTACAATCTACATTTACAAACATGTAACAATACTCCCGGGCTCAAATCATTTACTTTAGTATTACTTGTATGTCGTATTCACTACAGGCAGTGGTGAAGCGACGTCATCATTTAATTTGCACCAAAACATTTTTATGCTTTTGTCTTCTCTCTTGGTGGCAATTTCATCTAGAAATCTTTAAATGTAAAAAATTTAACGCCCACCATTACTCTGGCCAGTAAAGCGTAGAATGTTTACTACGAAAATAAACGAAGTGGGAGACGTAAAGTGGGTTAAAATGTAGAATTTGAGACTCGAGTTGCCCATCTATGTATTCTCTATTCTATGTCAAAACAAAGAAAATGGCAGTCTGCTGTACAGCGTGAACCTCTCTACAAATTATTTTTATTTATTGTACGTATATAATATCAAAATTACAATTAGAAAAATAGTACAAGGGAGGTAATAGTTGAATACGAAAAATTAGCATGAAGCGCAAAGAATCCTAACAAAGACTATAAAACGTATAGAACAATATTGAGTCGCGTTATAAAGACATGAACATCCATTTTATTCCGTTTCAGCCATTTTACCTACGAGAAATCGGGTGGTGAATTACTCATCACTGATCATCAAGGATGGACAACTGATGATCATCGATCCACAACATTCCTAACCGATCCACAGATACACAGTCGCAATAAAATGTTATATGGCACAGGTAACAAGGGAATGGAAGGGATGAAAACGTTTTGGAATGTGATGCATGTTGAATGTAATGAGATATGCAAAAAGTTATGTCTGACAAGACCGTCATGAATAATTGTATGGAGCTTCCTCAGTTTAGCGGACAGCTCTTGCACTTTCCGAATATTCAGCGCGGGAAATTACTACTATCGTAGTGAAACTAGCGCTGGAGCAAATACCTTTCGATATTAAATCCACCTTCTAAAAATAGTAGAAAGTAATACCTGTCCCAAATTTCGATATTGTTGAAGTAGGTCGAGTCGACACAAAGTGGTCGTTTTAATTTTCGTTTTTATTCGTGCATTTGTGACGTGCCAATTGTAGCTATATTGACGCACATTGCACTATTTTGCTACCTGTAATAGAAATGTGACTTTCCAAGACTGTCATCGCTATGTTTTGTTGAGTGATTTTAATATGAAAATGGAGATTGCATCATAGGACATTTAAATTTGAAATTTAAGATGATTTAGTTATTGTTTGTAAAATTTGAAAATTGTTTCTAATTCCACGATTATTGAGTTATATTTTCGTAATTATAAAAATTGTTCTAATTTTACGATTATTTAATTGATTTTTATAAATTTTATCTAAATTACTTATTTATTATTTGCTCTATTTTTTTTATTTGCTCTTTGCTATACAATACACAAAATTCAACATAATAAATGAAATCATGTAAAAAAACTGCACATTTGTTTTCTTAAATAGAGTAAAGGATGCACTTTTTTCGTCGCGCCTTGTTCGCTTGTTAAAGTAAAAATCTTAAACACGAAAGCTGAAACCACTATTAGTTCGTAGAATATGCAATCGACTATTGTTTTTTTTCTGATAAATAGTATTTCACCAGCCCCCGTAAAAATGCTTCAAATCTAGAATTAGAGATTTTAGAATAAAATTACAAAATCCATTAAATACAAAATTTTATACCCATTATTTAAAATCAGTTGTGGCCATTTCTTTCGCCGCGGCTTTGCACGGCGATGTTACAATATTTTTCGGCCAGGTCTCTGCGTTCAACCGTTAAATGTTTCAAAGCTGAACCCAAATTTTCAAGTGTTGCTTCATGTGGTTTCAAGTAAACCCAAGTCTTCATCATTTGATAGCTTTTTTCAGCAATTTTTCTGTAGTCATTGTCTATTATTATAACTAGCCAATCAAACAATCCCAGTACTCGACCAAGTTCTTTCCATTCGCCAACAACCTCAAGAGCAATGTATTGTAAATTGGCCAAATCGATATAACCTTCCTTTCCTTCATAGGGTTTGAAAGCATTCTGAACCATTTCAAATGATATTTCCATGTTAATTGGTTCTTCCCTTGGAGTTTCCCTTGTGTGATCTAAAAATGTTTGATTTAGAAATTGCTGTTTCAGACAGTAACATATACTGTAGGTGAATTAATCAGTTCTCTAGAGCAAGGCTCAAAAAAAAAAGAAAAAATATGAGCTGACATTAAAATTTTGTCTGGCAGACCAAGTAAACTTCCTATGCTATCAAAAACTGCCAAAATTTTATAATGACCTGCTGTTAGCCTTAGGAAGCTCACTATTTCTTTTTGAGCACCGGTCTTGAGACTTTGATAACTACAAGTTTCATCAAAAACAGGATATTATGAAAAAACGTCATTGGGTCAATCAAATACACACATAAAATAAGGGTATTTGACAATATTTTTGATTTTCAAAATGCCGGTTTTCAGAATATCCTTTGTTTCTTTATAAGCTGTGTTGAATGTGGCATTTTTAAACATGTGCTGTCTTACATTTAGATATGAAATGTCTATTTCAATTTGAAAAAGGAATAACATGACATGTACATCAAAATAGTTACCTGCTAAATTAGGATATGGCTGTGGATAGTGATAAGATTGATGTGGAGAAACAGGTACTTGCATTTCTGGTAGAACATTCGTCTCGTGGTTGCATGTTTTATACTTGATGTTAGAGTAAGATGGATTGACAATGCTTGTTCCATAAACCTTTGGCAAATCAAACTGAATAGAAAACATGTCATGAAATGTTCCAGGAACGATATGAACGGTGAACACCAAGCCTGAAATTGCTATTTCATCTCCTGTCTTTAATGGAATCCATTTAGAATTACTTTTGATTCTTTGCTTGTTGAAGTAAATCATTTTTTTGCTGCTTGCGTTCCTAATCATAAACTGAGCTTGGCCATCTGACAAAATATGGCCAACTAATTCAACATGATTCCTTGAAGTGGCTTCATCATTTATGAAAAAGTTGACTTCTTCACCACGACCAAAAACAACAGTATTGTTCCATAGAATGCAATGCTCAGAAGTATTTAGGTGATCAAGGATAGCCTTCTGAGTGCAGCTGTGGACATTAAGTAAAAGTTTCCATGCTAAACAGGAATTAATCGGACAGCAAGAATCAATAGTTAAAAACTTGACAAAAACATGTGGGTCAAAAGTAAGTTGGGCAACAAAGTACTTTCTCCAGTAAAATTAAGTAAGAAATGTCTCATGTATTGCAGAGGTATATAGACAACCCCTTCCCCCTTAATGCACACTACCAGTAACAATAGTCAGATGCTTTTGGTAAAGTTCATTTCCTACCTTGAAAATGATGATTGATCTGTGGTGAACCATTATTTTTTGTTGTGTTTGTTTGAGTAAATTGATGGTCACTTCCCGAGCATTCTATATCCTCCTTTGTATTTTTCTGACGATTAACCACCTCAGATAGTACATTTGATCTTCCCAGATGTTCCAATGAAAAACCATTATTTTTTGTGGTACTTGTTGAAACAAATTGATGGTCAATTCCAGAGCGTTCTATATCTTCTTCTGTATTTTTCTGACGATTAACCACCTGAGACAGTACATTTGATCTTCCCAGATGTTCCAATGAAAAACCATTATTTTTTGTGGTACTTGTTGAAACAAATTGATGGTCAATTCCAGAGCGTTCTATATCTTCTTCTGTATTTTTCTGACGATTAACCACCTGAGACAGTACATTTGAATTTGATCTTCCTAGATTTTGCTCTTGATTGCCAACATGTCTGTTCTCAATTTCATTCAAATTAATAATATCATTATCGAGATTATTCAAGTCTCTCCGTCCTCTTACTTTTTCTCTATGTCCACAATTTTCACATGACGTATTAACTTGACTAGCATTTTCTTGTCTGTTGTGGTTGTCGTCGTCTCCAATAACAAGTAGATTTTCAAAATCATTCGCAATCCTATGATTTTCATCCATTTCATTCGCAATGTCAGAGTTGAACTTTCATATTTCAAATCGTAATGTTGTTAATGAAAGATCCTTACAGTCAAAATAAACTTTTACTTGAACTAATTTAATTTACCTTGGTTAATCGTTTTTGACAAACAAACAAATGGGAAATTATATTACATTCTCACTACTCGGAACACGTAGTGGTCACGTGCTATTCGTCGGTGTGTGCTATTGGTGCCTATTTTCTTGTAATTACATCACCGGAAATTTTGTGAGAGCCACTGATATGTATATTACACTGGATAACGCACCATGTATAAAATATAGTAAGATAATTGAAGCCGGAAGTTCGCTCATCTGATTATGACCTTCGTGGGGGTGTCGGTCCCACTTTACTATACTCTCTAGACTTTGCTCGGGTTACGCAGGGAGAGTGCGGTCGCGACCGAAGTTTGGCCCCCTTAAGCCACTGCATACACAAATTCAGAGGCTTACGAAAGTTGTGGTATTAATTAAGTCACTACTGCGCATTACCAGATGATTTCTTTAATAATTTGCGACTAAGTGAGGTAATTGCCACGAAAGTAGTGCAAGTGGATCTAATTAGTTGTTGCCATGACTATGAACAATTATTCCGGTGGACTGCCTATGCTCAAGCGCATGCGCAGACTATTTCTTTATTAAATTGTTACCAAGCATGCTATTTACTTCAAAATCAGTGATAGTAGATGCAGTTGGTCGTTGCCATGACCATGAAGTTGGGCAGCTAGTCAAGTTGACTGCGCATGCTTAAGGCAGACTGCGCATGCGCAGATAGTTTTTCTGAAAATTTAATACAAAGCGATCTAATTACTCCATATCGGTACTAGTACATACAGTTGGTCGTTACCATGACCATGAACTTGGAGAATTGGTGCAGTTGATTACGCATGCTGAGATTAATTCTCCATTAATTTGTGACGGAGCGAGTTCTGAAATTGGTGCTTGTACATGCGGTTAGCAAATTTTCAATCATATATTTTTGACACGCTTTTTGTCTTCTTAAACTTGTTTTGACATATTAAAGTCATCAACACTTTCTTACGCCATTCGTAATATCTGTGACATTGTTAGAGATGTTTCTCTTCTTCTCCATAACTTTGTCTGTGCATATTTTGTGCATAAACAATTCCCTAACATTTATTACAGATGTTCTAATTCATGGATTGAGGTAGAAGAAATACTTGAAAATGAAACTTCCAACAGTGAAACAAAATCAAGCCTGACAGAGAAGAAATGACGACGCCAGGTTGAAGATAGCTTAATGAAATTGAACGTAGTTCAAGCACCTAGCGTACGCTCGAGAGTTTTGGATGAGGACTCATTGACCAACGAAAACACGAATGATTCCAAGCATTTTGACGAAGATAAGTAACACGGAGTCTACTGAAAATATGTTCAAAAGAAATATCGATGAATTGCATATACAGTTTGGAATCATTTTTGGTTTTCTATTGTTACATTTTTATGTGTTTTCTTTAAAAAGTAAACTAGTGTCTAGGAAAAAGAGTTTGGGCTTTGAATACATTGAAAAGCTTGTTTTGGTCTTGTAAGTTCCTTTTCATTGAATTGCAGTGTCATAAAGAAAGTTACCCTTCTTGGAATATGTAGCTATTTGTTAATATAATGATAGCCATGCTTGAAAACTTCCACTCAAAGCTTGTACTGGAAAAAATGAAGATCATGAGGAAAAACAAGTATTAAAGACCTAAAGTGACGAAGAATTTATAGCTACTGTCTTTTAATTTTATGTATTTAGTATAGATGTCTATATCCGGAGAGCCTTAACCAATGCTTAGCCTAGCAGCTTCTTGGGCATCCTTTTATCTCTCCAAATCCCATGTCGCACGGTTTAAATTTTATAAATATAAAAATGCCATATTTTTTACAAAAGCGACTAGAGCTACCTTCAAGCTGGCATCATGCTGCCTTCGAAGATGGCGGCGAAGTTATCATTCCAGTTGTTACATAGTTCACTGGTTTTGACTTTTTTGTTGTTTTTATTTCGAATACTTTATATAAGAGGAAGCAAGTGTGACATTGTTTTCACTGTTGAGTAACCATGTTTAATATGTACAGAACTGTTATTGTCTTTGGAGGTCGATGTTTTTCTTCTGGTTTGCGGGAAGGAAAGCTTGTTTTAGGATGCGGTAGCAATGTTGTTGATCATTTCTACATGGTTCAAGGTACATTTATGTGAATGCATTCATTTGTCATGTATAATATTGACAGGAAGTGTGGAACATCATGAAGGTTTTGTAACTGACAGTGTAAGCAAATACGTGTTTTTGTTAATACATGAAAGTGATTTGAATTTCAAAAGAAATCAGTAGGGCACTACTGAATATATGAATATGCTCCCTCCCCAATTAACGTTCTAGTTAAGTCTCTGACGCGCGCTTACATGATTTTAGAGGTTGCTAGAGTATTAATAGTTTTGAGAAATAATCTTTGTTTGACAGCTTTTACTTCCGTTCAATCATCTATTAATTCCCAGACTTGTCAACTTTCATCTCGAATTTTACCATCAAATAACTTGAGAAAACCATCAAAACTTTTTGTCTAGCATACGCAGTTTAGTTAAACTTGAGATACAGTTTAGGGTTTTTTTGTAGGAAGCTGACAATATTCATAATTTGCAATTGACCCTTTGAGGTCCGAACTCGTAGTATGAACTAGCTGTGCTAATACTTTATTTTTATTGAATGGGTGGCAACTATTGTAATTTAATCCTATGCTGGAACTTTTGATTTTATAGTTTTTCCAAATGTACATAAGTTATTTTAACCTTGGTTTCCTAAGTTTTGGGTTCTTGCAAGTAGCATGGCTTCTTGAGATCGACAAATTCCCTCATCCCGATATATGCCCATTATCTGAGTTAGTCTGCTGTTTGGCATTCACCATATTAGAGGATAAGTTGGACTTTAATAAACAATATCTTTTGTCCGACAAATATTTTGCATATTTGGTATAAAGAAATTGCATTTGACCCATTTACAAATATTTTGTGCTTATTAGCTGTACCCAAAGTTGGAGAAAAAGGATTTTTTTCAAGGTGAGTTTTGGTTGATTGATGTTGGTCTTTGTTTTCTCAATACTCCGTATTTGAGTTATAACTCATCAAATGTGCAAATTTGAGTATTTAAGATACATGTTTTTATCTCATAGTCCCAATAAAACCCATGAGAAAAGTGTTGTTGGTGGTGTCACATTAAATCACTTAAGTTGGGCTTCTGCTTTAGGAAGTAAGTTATATAAGTTGTGAATTTTGTCAATAAAGACTTTAATGTGGAGAAAATAAGAACTCAAGTTCAACATTAGATCACTCCTGATGAAGACACTAGACTGGAGTATATAAGAACTCAAGTTTCAACATCAGATCACTCCTGATGAAGACACTAGACTGGAGTATATAAGAACTCAAGTTTCAGCATCAGATCACTTCTGATGAAGACACTAAACTGGAGTATATAAGAACTTAAGTTTCAACATTAGATCACTCCAGATGAAGACACTAGACTGGAGTATATAAGAACTCAAGTTTCAGCATCAGATCACTTCTGATGAAGACACTAAACTGGAGTATATAAGAACTTAAGTTTCAACATTAGATCACTCCAGATGAAGACACTAGACTGAAGTATATAAGAACTCAAGTTTCAACATCAGATCACTCCTGATGAAGACACTAGACTGGAGTATGTAAGAACTCAAGTTTCAACATCAGATCACTCCTGATGAAGACAGTAGACTAGAGTATATAAGAACTCAAGTTTCAGCATCAGATCACTTCTGATGAAGACACTAGACTGGAGTATATAAGAACTAAAGTTTCATCATCAGATCTCTTTTGATGAAGACACTAAACTGGAGTATATAAGAACTCAAGTTTCATCATCAGATCTCTTCTGATGAAGACACTAAACTGGAGTATGTTAGGAACCAAGATTCAACATCAGATCATTCCTAGTGAAGACAAATTTTCAATGATAAATTGCTTTCACAGTCTAAAGTGAAAGTAGTATTGACTTTTGGTGGAACACAAGATTACTCTTGATTAAAAAATTGTATGCTGTACTCTAATGTTAATGCATAGAACTTTTCACAAGAAATTTCATATTTCTAGCTCCTACTGGACTAATGGCTTTACAAGGAGATGATAAATGCGGAGAATTGATTCGTGCAACTATGAAAAATCTCAAAGTATCTACACAATATTTACAAGGTAATATCAAGCCAGCTACCTGTAAAGGAGCCCTGATTTTAAAAAAGTCAAATCATCATTCATAGTTATTATGCCTTTGGAAACACTTTGCCATCACACACTGTCGTAAATGTTTGCAATCATGACGTCACAGTTACCCCCCATTGCCCTCCCCCCACACACATGCCCTCCCTCCCCCCCCACACACAGTTTCATTCAGGCACTCTCAGGTCTGGAAGAAATATCTCCTTTCCCGGAAGCAAATTCCAAATTTAGCAATTTCATGCCAAATTCAAAAATTTCCCTTGAAAATATTTCTTTTGATAACTATTAGAAACGAGCGCATGCACATTGCAGGATGCTCAAACAAAAATGATTTTGCCATTGATCTGCTGGGTAACTTTCCGGCAAAAGCTACCTAATTTCGTTTCCAGGATTTAAAACTCCCACTTCATATCAGTCACTTCACCATTTATCGCCCGGGTTGCTCATACAAAAAATTTAAAAGATATAATTTGGGTTTTGAAAAGATTCATAAACTTCTGCAAAATTAACGTAAGATAAATTTAAGTTCAGCTGTTGTCAATAAACATGAAATATTTTTGTACGTAAGAAAGTAATCGGATTTGACGCCAATATATAAATTCAGCACTTTTCTGTATCTTTTGTTAGTTAAAAAAGCGTTCTCCACCGGCGAG